>NC_079164.1:109791062-109984756 GCF_947568905.1 Ostrea edulis
ATACCACATGTGGAAGTCAGGTACACACACAAACACAGAGTATAAATCCAGCTGTACCCTGAGATGAGGCCTGTCTGGGAGACAATATCCATCTCAGTGATTAATAGAATCCTTCATTAGTATGAGTGTGGGATAGGGAAATTCCACTGAGGGGACAAGATTCGCAGTCTAGGATGAGGCTTTGCCAAGTTCTAGCCAGCGAATCTTGTTCCAGAGGTGCACCCTATCCCACACGAGCAAATAATGAAGGAATTAGGCTTATTTTTCTCACATTTTACCTTCAGTTTAGTGCATAAATTTAGGAGCTTTGAGAAAATTCTAAATTATCAAAATCTTCATTTGAACTTCGATGCAAAAACTAATTAGATAGACAGAAAGAGCATAGCCAAAAATGGTTTACACTGTAAGTGTAAACTAAAAAACCCAAGGTTGTCCACCAGAAAGCTATACTACATTAATATTTAACGAAAACAATGCAAAATAATTTTACTTCACCATGTAACGTAAATCTTCACCGTGGAACGTAAATCATAGAAAATATATGACGTCACAATCAAATAACATCACATGTGAGAAAACAACATCATACATGCGTGTCGGTTAGACAGGTCCTCAACAATTAAACTGGCTCACCAGCACACTCCTTCCTGATAGGGCTTCAACCTTGATGACAACCAGCCTCTCCCCTGGCAGGATTTTACCTGTCAGTTCTAGGGGCAGGTTGGACAACAAATAAAAAGAAATGTAGAAAATATGGCAGTCCTCCCAAAGCTCTTCTCCCAGTCTGACATGTTGCATTTCTTCCTTTCCTTTTAAAGTTGGTGTTCTCACTGATAAGTGCTAGCTCTTCCAGGGGAACTAATTTCTGCAGTGTGAGTCTTTTAAGGGTACACATTGATCCACATGGATGGGGTAAATTGTGGTGGTCAAAAGGACTTGATCTCAGTGGCCAGATATCTTTCAGTAGGTGGAGCCAAGAGCACTTGATTTAAATATTCAGAGGACTAGGTTCGAATTACAGTTTGGTTTTCATTGATTTCTTTCTTTTCTGTGACAGTATGATATACACTCACCCAGGGTTTCAGATTGCAGTCAGCTAATTGCCAATAAAGAAACGGCTGAGGAAAACACTAATAAACAGCCAAAATTACCTACAAGTTTAATATTGAGTGGACAGAATGCCAATACGCTGGTTTCGAGATACGTCCATCACCCGAGTTATTTCCCTTTGGAGAATGCTCGTACATAGTAAGACACGAAACACTTACAGTTTGTTTACATGCAGGAGTGGGACAAATACTGATCACTGCATAAGTGAATGTGCTCAGTAAGTTTCTCACACACAGTTTCATCACCCAAATTCGAATGAAAAAAAAACCTAAGTAGGTGATAAGTATTTGTGAATAATCAAATACTTTCTTGCACAATATGACATAGTTTTTATTGTTGTATTCGCTTTAGCAATTAAAACATTTTTTTAAATATTATATTGCATTAATTTCCTATATTTACATATTTAAAGAGAAGCCGGTTTTAACACATCTTATCTTCCTCAATGACAGTAGGTCCACTCTGTCCCACTTAGGCCTTCAAAGTTCCACTAAATGCACCTCCTAAATAAAAGAGCTCTTACTAACAAATTTTAGATTTTGTATGTAAGGCCAAGTAAAATTAATTAGTAGATTATCATTCAAACTTCACAAAAAAATGGGGCGGGTGGGAGGATTTTATTTTTTATTTTTCACCATGGTATTCTTGACCTCGAAAATGCCTTCTCTCATTGAGAAAAGGCTTTATAAATCATAATTACATGTGTATTTGGGTTTCTAAAAGGCAAAGTGAAACAAAGTACGTTTACAATACCGGACCGGATATAAAAATATCCGGAAATCGTAATTTTGAAAAATAAAAAAAATCAGGGCGGGGCGATTTTCGAGGGGCGGGCGGGAATGATAATCTACTAATTAATTTTACTTGGCCTAATGGCCAATTGTATCAAATTTTCTCCTTCTCTGTCAGAATGATTCACTTTCAGCAGTTGTAGATTTTATTTTAATGGAAGGCATGCATTTTAAAAATCTTGATCTCATGATTGCTTTATTCAATGTCTTGTTGCGAATGTGCTGAATTTACTCTATTGACACGGCATAATGTATGTAAAATGCCAGTCTTAGTGAGATTCGTCGAGGCTGGATATGTGGACTGACACCTGTTCCAAAGAAGCGTCAGTCCAAATACCCAGCCTTGACGAATCTTGCTGAGATTAGTAAGCTGCCGGCTAAGAGGAAATTTTGCATTGTTTTTGAAGGGCAACAAACTCTTTTTAAATTACAGGATAACTAGTAATAAAAATGCTTCCAATGAATCTTCTTGAAGAAAAAAGTTGAAAAACACAATAAGGCTACATGTAACTCCCGGAATGAGACATGCAGATTTCAATGTGCCTGAATATCCCATTAGGGTTCTCCATGCAGAATCGAACATTGACCTCAATCTCTAGTTCGAATAATCTATAACCTATATAATATAGGTTTTATGATAAAATGACCCATTACTTTTCTGGTAGATAGGCTATATTTCATCGGAACCCACGGGTTTTCTCTCCGTTAAATTGCATTCCACAGTTTAACGGAGAGAAAACCTAAGTGTGTGTTCTGACGATGGGCTGTATTTGTGCCCTGTACTTTATGACCTTGCATGTTCACCTGTAGCTGCACACAATTCTGAAAATGCAATTACTTGTAGACATCAAGTATTACTTCTTAAAAAAATTATTTGTCTTAAGCACCACAAGTGTATAGTTAAGTTAGGGCTAAACGTATCATGGATATCAGCCAGTCAGGGTAGCTCAGTGGTTGAAGCACCCGACTTGTTATATACAGGGGTCCCGGGTTCGATTCCCGGTCCAGCTATAAGGCTTCTCCTTTTCTATATATCACATTTGGTGCCGTTGACCACATCTGAACTTCAGGTGAAAGTCCTGCCTGGGGCAAAAGAATCTGGGTTGTGTATCTTCGAGGGTGAGCACAATTTAATTTAAGGCGGGAGGAAAATGTAGTAGTTAAAAATTGGGGCTATACGGAGTGTGGGTATCGACCTCTCCTTTCCTATGTATTACAGAACACAGGGTTTCGACACAATCGGAGCAAACTTGTGTATAGATTTAGAGTATATGCAGATTGTGTCAAAACTCTGTAATTATTACAGAAGTACACTGTCTGAAAACTTAAATTGTTTCCCTTTGCTGGGTCAGTCGACAAAATCCAGTTATTCCTATAAATTAAAGTATACAAAGCGAAACATTGCAGGTTACTGATAACTTTTCTAAAAACACTACATGCATTGTGCATTGATCCTATTCAATTGAAACGTAACAGCTGCAAAAAACTACCATCACTTACATGAGAGTTATGTAAAGATGTAATGACATCCCCAGCATATTGAGCTGTTGAGTATATTTCATACCTAGATCTCAGTATTGCTTCCTCGCCCTCGTAGCTGCCTATCAGAGGGTCGTCTAAATCTTCCCCTGTGTGGTCCCAGATCAGTTCATCTCGAGACATTCTTGCACAATGTTACTGCAGTATCTAGTATCAACACATCCTGTACACGAGTTTTGTTGTTGTTGATCATGTGATCGGGACTATTTTTAGAATCGACTAGAAAAGTACACGTTCCTCGCTGATATTTTAAAACAATGCGCGATAAAATTTTATCACTAAGCCTAGTTATTATCATTAGCAGAGTGATGAGACCCATCCTGCCCATGCTGGGCTGATAATTCAAGAATAATGAAGAGAAATACATTTTATTATATTTTTAAAGGTTTATAAAAAACTAAACAAAAAATAATAATAACATATTGAATTCGGCCTACAACAACCGGGGGGGGGGGGGGGGATGAAAATTAAAAAAAAAATTCTATGCCTAATCGTCAGAGAAAGACAATCTCTTAAAATTGTAGGTGATTAGGGCTACCAATAATTTTGGTACGAGTTATTGCCCTTACCATGTGACCACTCAAAACACTACAGTTCAGAGATTTCAGCCCGCTTGTGACGCTACCCACTACCTGACTACAGGTAAAATGAATATTGGATCATAATAACTTGAGTAAACTGTAAACTATTTTTTCAGAAACATTGTCTCATGTATCAAGCAGTAGTGAAAGTTCGAATTCTTTGTCATAAAATTTATTTAGATTTGATATCTAGGCCTAACGGTAACAATGAATGGTGTTCTTGTTTTGGGTCTTTGTAAGTTATTTCCATGTTTGTCTTTGTTAGTTTATGCTGTTATGATTTACTAAATCCTCCTTCCTCGCTTACATGAATTTGTTAAACGATGAAGTGTGTTTTTATGTGTAAATAATTGTGTATATCATACAGTGTTATGGTGTAATAAATTCATGAAAGAGAAATTTAATTACACCTAGTCTATGGGAAAATTAAACACATCAAAACTGAGAAAACAGTTGGAAATGTTAGATATGCTATAAATGCAAATACGTCAATTTGTAATTGTTTGTATAAAACCAATATTCCTATGCTGTAAGTTTAATACGTAATGTCGAACATGTGTATATATGTATATATATATATATATATATATATATATATATATAAAGCACTAAATAATCACAACTAGGTACTGAAAATTTTCGCCCCAGCCCGGGGTCGAACCAGCGACGTACGGCACCCACCGCCTAGGGAAGTCATTGTGGCCGAGTGGACTTACGCACTGGTTTGACAATCTTGCTAGGCGGTGGGTGCCGTACGTCGCTGGTTCAACCCCGGGCTGGGGCGAAAATTTTCAGTACCTAGTTGTGATTATTTAGTGCTTTATATATTAATTAATTAATTATCACATGTATCGTTTAGATCCTAGGGGTAAACGTAAGGTTGGGTGTTATAATTGTTTGTTTGTGCTTTATTTTATATATATATATATATAAACACAATTTGGATATATATATAGATATATATATATAATGTATTTAATGTAAAAATAACAGATGATGGGTGGGAGGACCCAAACTTTGTAACAGTTGTAGTCGGCAATCATAATATTTTTTTGTAGGCATACATTTCAATTAATACAAAGAATTATTAGGTGTATATAACGCACATTATTTCAATAATTTGAATTACAATGATTGTCCGTATTCTTAGAGAATCATTTCACATTATTACCAGTAAAATAAAGCAGTATATGAAACGCCTATCTCTTTGATAAGTCTAATATCGGATTAGTGTATATATTGGTACTGTTTAAAGCACAGTGGGCATATCAAGATTGATAATGTGCATGTGTGACTTACATGTATCTATTACAAACAGGTGAAAATATGTGTACATGATTACTAGCTGCTTGAATGGGTCAAAAAATTAAATTACATTCTGTTCTTAGTATGAATACATACATGTATGTACATATAATGCTAAAAAAAATATCAATGAATAATAGAGGATTCACACACTGCATTATATATATATATATATATATATATATACAAACTTTTTGTATTTGACCTTGTATCCATGTCGTGGACCCGACACTTTGAGGTATCAGGTGTTGTTGGAACTTAAGTGCTTTTATATATATATATATATATATATATATATATATATATAGTCAAAAAGTAAAATCCAATACTCAAACTTTTATCTATAGCGCTTTCGCCCTGCGGGCTTGTCAGTAGATTTTTAAACAATGTAAACAAGTTCCATTATGACGTCATCCTCGTGACGTTATGTCGGCAACGTTAAACATAGTACAGTCATGATTGTGACGTCAGAACATTATACAATGTTAATGTTAGGCACTTTTAAAACTACAGACATATTTAAAACAGTTCAGTCTAAAAGTTTTAAGCACCTCTGAATTCCTGTACATTAAATGTTAATATTTTTACTTCATGTTATTTAACATGTACATTTTACGTAGAATGTCTTCTGTTTTAAATATGTCTGTATTTTCAAAAGTGCCTAACATTAACATTGTATAATGTTCTGACGTCACAATCATGACTGTATTATGTTTAACGTTGCCGACATAACGTCACGAGGATGACGTCATAATGGAACTTGTTTACATTGTTTAAAAATCTACTGACGAGCCCGCAGGGCGAAAGCGCTATAGATAAAAGTTTGAGTATTGGATTTTATTTTTTTACTTTATTCTACCCCGATACCAAGAAAAGAGAATTTATTGAATATATATATATATTATATATATATATATGCTTGTCCAATATTTTCAGATATTCAAATATAATGCAGTAGTGATTAAAGAAAAAAATTACATCAGAATAACCCTTATGCTCATAAAAAAATTGCTCTGACAGTGTTCTTCAACAATTTCTCTCATATCGGACAGTATCGATGAAATGTTAGTTCAGGGGTCAAAATCCACAGGCTAAAATGAAAACCTACAAGCTAAAATAAAAATAATTAAGCAGTGCTCTTTTTTCATAATATTTTTTTTTAAATCAATGATTTCCCCCATCATTATTGAGCCTAGTGGGTCAACAGGCATCGTTTGGACAAATTACGTAAGTCATGTGGCTCAATGTTTAGGTCTCTTGACCATCGCACCTCTAATCCACAACCTGTTTACCACAGACCTGTCTAAATCCAAAGTCTTCCAATTTCATGCCACATCAGGGGTGTCAATAGTGATTTTTCAAAGCGAATCCCGGACTCGTGGTTTATAAGCAACACGTTCACAAGTCCCATGGACTTTGTTGATAATCGTCTACGCGCCGAGGAGTGCACTCGTGTCATCACTACAACCCGACATCAATAAGACAATAAATTAATGTAGATACAATGTAGGTCATTCTGATAAAAATGACTACCGGAAGACTTGGTAAAACATAGACTCAGATTTTTTTTTAGATAAATGAATAACAAAAACCTCATACTTGGAATTCAATTTAATCATCCTTATAAGTGAACAGGACTTGTGACACTTGTCTGTCCGACCTCTAAAGTATTTGTTTGACTCCGAGATTCTTAAAAAATCATAAATGAAAAATCTGGATAGAAACAACGGTTGTTGAAATCGGTCGTTCATGTAAGCGTTTGTTTGATTCTGAATGCAAGTTTAAGAAAAGCCAATAGCGCATCACCGTATAAAACAGATACAATCATGAATTCTAAATCACCCACTCGCTAAGATTTTCGAGTGTCCACTATTTGTACTCGCTATTTGTCAAATGTACTCGCATTTTGTGAGTATTTTTTGCTAATTTCGAGCCCTGTAGTTCTAATATGGCTTAATTATTTGTTCATTTTTTTCATGTCAAATTGAAGACCGGTTTCACTCTGATAAAGAAATGGAGAAGAAATTGTAACGATTAAAATATTAAAACATACTTGGCAATAACACCATGAGGAACATACACAAAGTTTGATGATCAAAGCCTTATTAGTACTGTTTTTCCTTCATGATTATCCATGGGAGTGTGACCTTTGACGTTGAGAATTAACAATAATCACCAAGGAGAAACATGTAGGTTTGATTATATTAGCATAAGGTGTTCAACTTGATGGATGAACAGACCTTGAAAAACAATTGGCCTTTAACTCTTCTTCCACTAATCATTGGGAACATGTGCATCATGTTAGATTATTCTAGCCATTTAAGTTCTATTTTAATCTTACCCACAAAGTGCTTACAGACACTGTGCACCATAATGTGGCCCCTCTAGGACCGACATACAAAAATGAACACCCTCTGTCTAAAAGAAACAATAAACTTTATACAGTGGGGCCTCAGTAATCCGGATGCCATTAATCCGCATACTTCACCTTATGAACAATTTTTTGGGGGAACCAAACTTTTATGTTATTTTGCATCATCAATCTGAAAATTTGTGTTCTGGATCTGAATGGTCAGTTTTTATTACAAAACATTAAAATGCTTTGAATTTTAATTGTATCATTAATCTAAAAGAGAATTGTTTGGAAAGTCAGTCTTTGATAATTTGAGTGAGATGTACATTGTAAAGAAATTCACCCTGTCTTACCTGGTGTCCTGTCAACAGGTCCCTAAGTAGACAGCCAGGTGGATACCCTATCTATGTAAGGTGAGGATGTGTTGTTTAAACAACAAACAAACATCATCGTGTTCAGATCAAGTGTGTAGGAATGGATGAGAATTATTCTAGAATAATTGTGAAAATATTGATTCTGTTTTTATACTGTTGATTAAAGTGAAATATGTTTATTAAGTTTTAAAGTGGTCAATTATTTTCATGTAGAAAATGTCATGTATGTGCATGCACCCATGTTTTAAACTCTGTGTAGAAGTGACAAAATGACTGTTTTTGATATGTATGGCAATTCATATTTATACAGGCTGTCACCCGTAATTATGATGTCAGAGTTCTGTACTGTTATTTAATTAGATATAATGATAAGTGTACATAGCTAGATCAAAGAGGAAGTAGAGTTTGTAACAAGTTCAGATTGTTTTACTCCTTAGGTATTATGGCTTAAATATTTAGAATATGAAATAAAGGCATTTGTTTACTTTTCAATTGCATGTGGTGCTTGATTGTTTGCTTTTAGTGCATGTGGTGTTACTGTGTATAGTTTTGTATGTTTGATTGTTGTCCTTTATATCAAATATATGTGTAAATATCTACAAGGATATGAATGTTGCATGATTTATATTATAAAGCAAATAGTTATTTCATGTAACACATCAGTGAAGTAAGCATTATGATGATGATCGAAAATATGCCATTCAATATATGTGGCCACTGCATTTATCAGAATGATTTTGCGAGGAACCAAAGTGTCCAAATTAATGAAATGAATCGCCGTACACTAGCCACATGGAACAACAATTTAATCAAATTATTTTGTAATTTTTTCCAGCCATGTTATTAATGTCCTTTTTGTCATCCACAAGTTTTAAAGGACCAATATTTCTGTTTAATGAGGGTATGAGTCAAACTTTTATAATGATCCCATACTGACCTGCAAAATCATACATCATAATCTCGAAAAAGTTTGTGTCAAAATTTGTCATATTTTCATGATTGATGCAATTTTGGCATACTTTTCATAGTCACTTTAAAGTGATGTTCATTTCTGATTTTTGATGGCTTATTTAGCGAGACATAAATTCTACACGTATGAACTTAATTTTTGAGTAGGACAAAATTAATGAAATACATAAATACAGTACTTTAAAAATAAGAATTTGTTACAATGTATCAGCAAAAATAAAAATCACTGAAGCAAAAAAGACATCTCCGAAAAGATATGGGTGGTTTTGTATGTTTCATTTGTGTGGCCATTTTATTGACTTTTAAGAACTCTATAGTGTTTTGAGAAGTCTTTAAACTACATTGTAACACAATCTATCAATGTTAGGTGAAATCAACTTGTTATTACAGTTTAATGATATTTAAAAGTACACAAGTAAATTAGAGAAAAAAAATATGTTCGTTTTGTCAGGGTCCTCTCTTTGATGCTATGAAAGGCTTATTCTTTTGCTACATGTTATTCAAAAACATCAATGGACATGGTGTAACCATAGGGAGTAAAGGAATGTGAAAAATGCTTTGTCCCAATGGAAAACAAATATTTCTATGCATGCCCCATAATCCTAAGGGAGCGATTGGGAAAGTCACTTGTGTTTCTACTCGACAACATCCTGTCACAAATGTATCCGTTTTCACAAGAAAATGTTAGATTTGCCTGTTAGACAACAGACCAGGTGATTTTTTTTCATGTAATGCCATGTCATCGTTTTAGTGTGTCTAGCCGCTACAGCAAAATTACAGAACCTTTTTAAAATCAATTTACGATGCCTCACCAAATACCAGGTCAAATTCTTTTGAAGAATTGCTGAAATTCTGTAAATGATATTGATTTGTGCTTTAGGACTATAATCCCTTTGTCTGTTTGCATTCATTTAAAGTTTTTTTTTTCTCCTATGAAATATTCATGGAGACTAAACAGGCCTGCAACAAGACAATAAAATTGAAAAACATAAATGTTCCAAAATATGTATATTTAGGGAGAAGTCTTGCTAGTGATTTTAATTTGCAAATTTTAAAGTTTTTTAAGTTTGTATAAAAGAAAACTGATGCATTTAATTAAAAAGAGGAGACCATTATTGAAACAAATAATTGCAGATCTCTTTACTTATTTCTTTGAAGACAGTATATGTGTGTGTGCATATTTGGATAAAATTCAGGAAATAATTTCTATTATTGTGTGTTTTTCCTAACTTTAACTAGGAAATCAATTAAGGGAGGGGGGGGGTGTCAAGTTTGCTTTTTGATATGTCTGTATTTTCATTATTGTGATGTACACAGTAAATTAGTGACAAACACTATGTTCACAGATAGGTAAGGTGTAGTTGGAATTGACCAATTGTCTTCATGCTAGGGGGGGGGGTTAAGATAGTAACTTTGTGTTTCTAAAAAAGTTGTGTGCGTACAGTAACAGAATGAAAATACAAAAAACTGAAGAGGATTTCCACAATTTCTCTGTTCTTAATGAATCTGTTAATAGATTAGGTAGAAGTACATTACAAAAGGGATTAGCCATTTAGCTTATGACAAGTTATTGTGGTAGAAGCGCTGCCAAGATGTTTGTGCAGCTCTTTGATTCTTCTCAACTATTGCCAAAAGCAACAAAAGTGATGGAGGAATAAACATTAATTATGTATTAAAAACAGGTGGTATGTATCAGATGATGCCAATGATATAGCAGGAATAATAGAATAAATGCGTCATCGTGAATTAAATATGTTACAAAGTTGTAAAAATAGTTTATATCTTAGTATTACATGTATTTAGTGATTTTGTATAAAATAAAAGTGCGTGCATGCTGGCCCAAACTAGAGGTCATAGCTATAACTAGAGGTCATAGCTATACATACAGTGTAGTGCATGCATGCTGGCCCAAACTAGAGGTCATAGCTATACATACAGTGTATGATGGGATTTTAGGCTGTGCGCGTGCACATCAATTTCAAAACTGGAACGACTTCCTTGAGATGATGTTGACATGTTATGTATATAGAATTGCTCATGATCTTTGATACTAAAGTCTATGAATAGGTACGGAGGAGTAGAAATTTCATAACATGGTATATTGCATGCTGGAATTCTAGTAAGAACAAAGAAATCCATGTCATATTTCTAAATTGGGAATGCCACCCATTTTTTGTCTCTTGCCTTGAGATAAGATTATCTTTTGTGAATAGTTGAAGGTAATTTTAGTGTTGTGTCGTGTGTTTCAGTTGATAAAATCAAAGAATGGAGTAAAATTTATAAAGGTTGAGTGCATCTAATACATGGTACACATATAACTTCTTGTGATTGGCATGTCAAATATTTCAGATGCGCTGGCGGTTTGAATTTCTGAAAGGTGGAATGTACAACATGCTGCATTTAATAGTAAAGAGTATATATACATGTATATATCTTATATTTTAATGTACAACATGCTGCATTTAATAGTAAAGAGTATATATACATGTATATATCTTATATTTTAATGTACAACATGCTGCATTTAATAGTAAAGAGTATATATACATGTATAATAGTAAGGAGTACATATACATGTATACATGCTGCATTTAATAGTAAAGAGTATATATACATGTATATATCTTATATTTTAATAGTAAAGAGTATATATACATGTATACATGCTGCATTTAATAGTAAAGAGTATATATACATGTATACATGCTGCATTTAATAGTAAAGAGTATATATACATGTATATATCTTATATTTTAATAGTAAAGAGTATATATACATGTATAATAGTAAAGAGTATATATACATGTATAATAGTAAAGAGTATATATACATGTATAATAGTAAAGAGTATATATACATGTATAATAGTAAGGAGTATATATACATGTATAATAGTAAGGAGTATATATACATGTATAATAGTAAGGAGTATATATACATGTATACATGCTGCATTTAATAGTAAAGAGTATATATACATGTATAATAGTAAGGAGTATATATACATGTATACATGCTGCATTTAATAGTAAAGAGTATATATACATGTATATATCTTATATTTTAATAGTAAAGAGTATATATACATGTATAATAGTAAGGAGTATATATACATGTATACATGCTGCATTTAATAGTAAAGAGTATATATACATGTATATATCTTATATTTTAATAGTAAAGAGTATATATACATGTATAATAGTAAGGAGTATATATACATGTATACATGCTGCATTTAATAGTAAAGAGTATATATACATGTATATATCTTATATTTTAATAGTAAAGAGTATATATACATGTATAATAGTAAGGAGTATATATACATGTATACATGCTGCATTTAATAGTAAAGAGTATATATACATGTATATATCTTATATTTTAATAGTAAAGAGTATATATACATGTATAATAGTAAGGAGTATATATACATGTATACATGCTGCATTTAATAGTAAAGAGTATATATACATGTATATATCTTATATTTTAATAGTAAAGAGTATATATACATGTATAATAGTAAGGAGTATATATACATGTATAATAGTAAAGAGTATATATACATGTATAATAGTAAAGAGTATATATACATGTATATATCTTATATTTTAATGTACAACATGCTGCATTTAATAGTAAAGAGTATATATACATGTATATGTACAACATGCTGCATTTAATAGTAAAGAGTATATATACATGTATATGTACAACATGCTGCATTTAATAGTAAAGAGTATATATACATGTATATGTACAACATGCTGCATTTAATAGTAAAGAGTATATATACATGTATATGTACAACATGCTGCATTTAATAGTAAAGAGTATATATACATGTATAATAGTAAGGAGTATATATACATGTATATATCTATGTATGTATGTATCTATCTATCTATTTCTATACATGTATATGTCTTATATTTTGTTAAAAGCTATTGCAATTGGTACAAATGTACCATGGTATGTGGAAATTTCAAAAGAATCCATTTTTTTGTGCGGAAATATTTTGAACCTTGACTTACCTTATCCCATTAATGCTATTGTGTTTTAGCTTTTTCAGGTCAGGTTGCAAATGTATATGATGTAGTACATTAAAATTTATGAATGTAAGAAAAAATTTCTCTAGACCTTCATTTCTTCTCAGATTTAAATGATTCAGCCTTTTTCTGAATTATTGATTAATACATACCAATTAATCATTTTAAAAAATCTCATTATTTTTAAAATATTATTGCCCCATTTTATATTTCAGATGGAGACACATAATCTACAAAAATGTGAGACATGAAAAGCCTTCAGTGGTCTTATTCTTATTAAATCTGTCTGTTTTGGCCTTGACTGCATTTATCATAGTATGGAATCTTTATTAATGCTATTGTACAGTAAAGTCTCGGGTGATTTACGGAAATTTTATTATAAGTTTTATTAGGCCTTTTATGTGAGCAAATAAGCTTAGCTAAAAGCTATTATCTCCTCAAGAGAAATTTGATGAGGTGAACTGAGAATTTGAATTTATTTTTATTGATAAACTGCTGTTGTAAATACAGTCAGTGAATTTGAGAGGCGGTAGATGGCACTCTGTGTTTTGTGTCTGTCTATGCTATAAATTCTACCACTTCTGTCGTGTCACCATATTTAAACATATTTGGGCGTTTTTGCGAGATCACTTTGATGAATGGGGGAATTTATGGTCTACTGTATCTTTATATATATATTTATAAAAATGAAATTGCAATTATCAATACAGTTGAAAAAGTTCAAGAAAGATGATCTTTCTCTAATGTAAGTCATTTTGGTTGTGATTTTTATGCAGTTTCCCATTTCATGCCCATTCTGTTCATCCATAATGAAATTGTATCTGTTTTGAAGAGGAAAGAAGAAAGTGTATAAGCTGGGACAAATGGTAAATAAAAGTATTGGGCAGGTAGGGGAACCAACTTGGCTTGCTCTCAGAGTATGGTTAATTGGTTCCTGTGAAACAATGGCCATTATTTCACATCTGCTTATCATGTTAGGACTTTAGATTGAGCATTGTTAGTAGATTCTAGTATGATGAAGAACACCGAGTGCCACTTGTTACAATAAAACTCTTGAAATGGAGGGAAAGTTGTTTGTTTTCATTATACCTCTGCTATCTTCTATGTCAGTCGAATTAGCTTAAGATAGCAATGTTGTATTATTTAGGAATGCAAGCTTTCAATGTGACAGTGACATTTATGGACTCGAGCCAAAACCAGTAGAATAATCTGTAAACAAACATTACATCAATTAACACCCAATGATTAATTATACTTTGAAAGTAGCAGAAAGAGGACAAACTTCAGTTTAGTTGGCAGTGGGTTATCACAGGTGGTGTCCGTTTTTTGTAACATTTGTGTTTCACACCTTCGGATGATATTAACAGCTCACACAGGTGTCATCTTTAGCTCCTGTCAAAAATGGGTTTGAACATTGTTACATCTTTCTTTTTTTCAGGAGAGGGGGGGGGGGTTATTTGTTTAGGGAACGTTTTGTAACCTTTCTGCTTGACCTCTTAAAGTAATGTTGTTAGTTGACTGATAAGTATGGTTATATGGTAATGTAACCCAGGGAAATTACTGAAACCCAAGAATTGCAAAATGCAGTTTTAAAATGTTAAACTTTCTCTTCAACCATTTCTTTGAAAGATTTAAGTGGCCATTAAAACATGCAAAATTAGTTTATTTGATGTGATGCATAATTTTACAAAATAAATATCGAAATGATAAATAAGATATTTTGATCTTCAATTCATATGCCTCATCCTTCAACACAGCTAGTCATATGCAGCAGGGCCCTCCTTCATTGATTATAATTCTGAATAATTGCTTCCTGCAGGAATAAGGTGTCCATCTTGTGTCAAAGCAGGGTTAACATGACCATAACTGCATACACAGGATGAAAGAGAGTAAAAATAATCTCTTAAAGATGTCTCGGAGTATTCCGGTGGTATGCCCATTTTCCTGGCATTTTTTGTTCTGTGGAAAAATGTAAACAGATATCTGCTGAAGATGGGTGTTGCCAGGATCTTGGTATCTTTAGTGTTATCAGAGTGTATTCCTTTCTTATCTGTAACAATTCCATTGTGTCCATTTGTCATTTTGACAGAGACGTGCCTAGGCTTTTGTTTTTAATTTTCTGTTGATGTTTTATTTTCTATCCTTCAGGTTCGTTAGGCCTTTGTGGTGAGATGAAGCATTAGTACTTCAAAAAGAAACCGGGTGGATCCCAGCAGATGCCACATTAAGTTCAGTACTGCTCAGGTTTCTTCTAAAAGTTGGACCCTAGTCCCAATTGTTTGAACCCAGGTATGTGATGAGGTAAAATTCCAGGAGTTGTATTATGAAAGGTGAGCACGTTTTCTCAAATCATCGCTTCTGAGACCAGTCCAAGACTCAAGTGTGATGTTGTTTTGGCTATCAAAGTATCCTGACAAAGATATGGTAGTTACTTGCAGTAATAGTTTTCTTAGTGAAGTTTCTTGGAAGAAATTCATTTTTATTAACTTGTTTAATCTTTCCCCAAAGCAGATAATATTTAAAAAAAAGAAATGTCATGTTTTATTTTAATGACATTTAAGTATGCAAGTTCTATATCTGTGTTATGAAACTGTGTTTACTCAGCATTTGATATATGAGTGGTATAGGGCTTTCCTGGCCAAGCTATATTTATTTTTGTTCTTGTAATATTAATTTTCTTTTACAGAGTTTTGATTTCCTATGCTTTGTTTGTACTAGAAGTGAAAGTATTGAAATGAAGCTGGAGAAAATCATAATATAAAATATAGTAGAAAATAATAGATTTCAGTTGAAAACTATGTACAAATATGGAACAGTTATATTAAATACATTTTTGACGGAATATAAGATTTTGTATGTAGATCAAACTCAATCATGGTTTCAAGAACTTAGAATAAGACATGCCTTATCTTTAGATATCAATTTGTTTTTCTGGGGACACTTTAACGAATAATGTGCCCTTTCATCAAGGTCTTGAAAATTCAGTAATAGTCATCCATTTTCTTTCTAGGTATCCAAACAAATTACAAGCCTATACATCACCAGGAGATGTGTTTTACGACTGACAGTGAAATGTACGCTTGATTGACGGCTTAATCATAGTGGTGCTGAGATAACTGGAAGTTTTCTACCTGGCCGTACCTGTGCCAATGCTTTATTGGGAAGTTTGATAAACGTGTTTGGAGAAGTTTTTCCATCCATTAATTGTGTATGAACACAGTTTTCTTTTTGGCTCTATGACAGAGGTAAGTTTAGGCAATATTATATAGGGTTCCTATGTTGTGTTTAGCCTGCTGTTCTGCTTTTCGTCTCGCCGGGGGGACTTGAATAACAGTAAGCATTTGTGTAATGTCTTCTTAGGTCTCATCCTGAATATTACCATCATCATCTTTTTCCATTTCAACCTTTGCTGATTACTAAATGGTGTTTTTATTTTCAAACCCCTAAGGTCATTCCATAGTTGAAGCAATGATTACTTAAAATATAGCGGCCTTCATTCTCTATGCAAACTGTTTAATCAAATGAAAATAAAGTGTTACAGCAAAACATATAATTATCTCACTAGAGAGCACCTGCCTAAATATTACGTGCAGTAATATTGCATCTCTTGGGTAGAGAATCATGCTTTGTTGGAATGATAAAGACACTTGAGCTGCGAGTTAAAGGGGCCGGCATGCTAGGTATTTGAGTCTTATTTTGGTACATAGCTTACTAAGGTACACCTGTAAAATTTTCTCAGTAGACATTGGTTGAAATGCAGGTAAAATTACCTGGCATTGCGTATGCCATGTTTGTGCAAATCTTAGAATAACAAAGAAAACTTTCTTTCCTCAAACAAACCTGTGTTAAAGGGACTTGATTAGGCGAGTTCTTGGCGTGCGTATCGACACAATATTGTTCTGATTAATTCGGCATTGCCACAACCTAAGAATGCATAGATCTGCGGTTAGTATATATTTTTTACCTGTAAATTTTTTTTGGAAAAATGATAAATAACAACTTTGATTATTTTTTGAAATTAGATACAAGTTGTTCCTGGTTTCTTGTCATTTCTAGATATGCTTTTCAAATGTGAATTCATCCAAAAAAAAATTGTTCTTCATCAATTCATCAATTTATTCTCTTTGGGACAATATGAAATGTTTTATTTTTAAAATTATTTTAAACATTTATTTCAAACCATGAATTTCAAAGAGCCCGAGGCTAGGTTTTTATGTGTTTATAATGATTTTCCGACATTGAGGCCAACTTGCACATCTTAAAAAGTTTTTTTCCCACAAATGGCAAAATGTAATGATACGTCATGAAGTACATTGTCACAATTAAACACATTTCAACAGCCGCAGGAATTTTAAATGAAATGTAATTATTTCAAGTAATGATTTTGCCATCTTCAAAATAACAGCAATTTTCATAATTGACTTGGAGTTGAGGCAATGAAGCAAAGAGTAATTTCTGTACATAATGACTTAGGTTTTTGGCACATTTTTTGAAGACTGCTGGCAAAGATCAAGTGCCCCCTAAGAATACACCATGTGTTGTAAAAGCTGTAAAGCAGAAGTTCTTTGCTGGTTCCTCAATTGCCTAACACCTTCCAGTCTTCATTTCTTTATAGCTTGAGTTGATCGAATTTAGAAGTGTTGAAAACACTGTAACTAGGTTCTTAGATTTTGGCATTACTTTGAGGGCTGTTTTCTGTAGATACACAAAATAGGTTTCTAAGCTTGTGGAAGTGTCGGGAAAAAAGTTTCTGTAACAATGAAAAAGCTTGTGTATAAATATCTGAACTTTTGTACATACACTGGTTGGTTTGGATGATAGCCCAAGAGATGTTTGAACATCTTGTCCTGAACAGTGTATAGATACCCCCATCTTTGCCAGGGTGGGGATTAGATATTGTAAATAAAGGAGATGAGAGGAGCCTATTGAGGATTACCCCCAGTTCATGGCTAGATCACAAAGATAGTGAAACTGATCTCTGTAATAAAGGTAAATCCTTTTCCAGGTCCATGTAGGGGGTATGTGGCTCAGGGTATTTCACTCGGGGTTGATGCCCCAATAATGCAGGATTTAAACCCCTGGTGGATTTGTCCAGCAATTTGTATTTTTCCTTGCACATGTTCAAGTTTCTTCCAAATTCCTAAAAAGATCATTTACATAATGTGAAATTCCCTCAGATTTTTTCCAGGGGATAAATCATGGAAAAAAATTCTGGTGATTCTCTCTTCAACGTGCTGTATTCTTAAACACCTGTGTTTACTCAGTTCGAAGGGGAGGGGATTCATGACCATTTCGTCTCATATATTGGAACTCTTGACTTTAGGGGAAAGATTAGCAGATTATGACTTATTTGCAATTCAAATCGCAAAGAATGTTTTGTATTGCTTTTGTAAGGGCACTGATCATTGGTATGGCAAAGTTAAACATTGATTTATTTAACCCTTCAGAATATATTCCAATGCATTTTTATAAAGGATGTAGGTATATTGCAAATTTAAACACTCAAACTATGCACCAGATGTTGGTGAATAAAATAATCGTAGATCACCTTGCACAAGTTGCGGTAACACATGTACATATTGACAATGTTAACACATGTACATATTGACAATGTTAACACATGTACATATTGACAATGTTAACACATGTACATATTGACAATGCCTGTTGGCAATCTTAAAAGCATCAATGTCACTGCACATACATTATCTACATACATGTACTCTGTAAATCAGAAATTTTTCACAGGTCTTTAGATTTGTGATATCTGTGTGGTTGATTAATTCACAAGTAGGAACTTTTGCGATCAATTAATACGTGTAAAGGAAGTTCATACACTTGCAAAATTGTGCGAAAATTAAAACTTGCAAATAAAACCTAATCTACAGTGTTTCGGATTCTGCTCCACCATTATGATAGAGTATATGTCAGAATTCTGCTCCACCATTATGATAGAGTATATGTCAGAATTATGCATTGAAGTCATTGATTTCGATGAAATGAGAGTATTGCATACATGACCTTAGTCCTGGTCAGAAATTCGCTGTAGATATAGGAGAGCGATTTACATGATGGTAGCATACTATTCATCTATATCATCATATATTTCATTGTCTTTAGCTCAGGCACACAAAATCTGCAGAGTCATTATTCTGGGGATCAGCAGTTTGATTGCTCTATTGATTTCCTGCTAACTATGGGTGTTAACTTGCAGTGCTGACTAATATGGTATGCGTGCTAATTTTCTACAAATACATGCATGTTGTCCTAATCGATTTGCAGTAATGAGAATATTAGCCGTGTGAGGCAGTACTGGTGATTAGGCTGCACTGTTTTTTATAGAAGGCAATGTGTTGATTAACAATTAATAATGTTCAACAACTTTCCCACAAATCAGACTGTCTTAATATTTCTTATGTTTACTTTCATAACTTGATGTAATTCTTTGCATTCTACTATTTTTTAGTCATTATTAGTGACCTGAATTAAGTTTAGTGGCCCCTTGAGAAAGCATCTCAGGAAACCTAGATATACAAATATAACTTTGCTGTAATATCTATGTAGTAGGCTATGAATGTACATTGGGGTTTACCGGCATTTTCAATTTTGCATACAATACCTCATGACATTTTTAACTTCCATTTAGAAAAAATTGTACCATATAGCTTAGCTTAGTCATGTTAGTCAGAAGAAGAGAAAAAAATCCGCTTGAAATATTTGCATGATGTCTCATATTGGAGCTAGAAAAAAGAAAGAGCCCTCAATTGTAAGAATGTTTGGTATGCTAAGGTCATGTGATCAGTATTGTTCCCATTCTGCTGACCAGTGGGGGATCAATAAATACGGTCACTTATTGGCCCTGTCTCTCTACCCTGTTCTCTCGTGCATTATGACATGCCTTTTATGCTCTCTTAAAAGGTCCATAAAAGTCATTTTGAGCATGTCAAATTCTTTTCAAAGTGGCCTTTAAGATTGGAGAAAGGGCTCTCTTCATAGCAAGGGTAAATGGAAGCCTTTATAAAGACACAAATGTCCGAAAGCTTGTCTAGTCTTGCTACAAATGGAGACTGGTTGGTTTACACCATACTGTTATATTATGTCCAGGAAAGTAAGGATGTGGTTTTCATACTAGTCAATTTCTTCTTACTTACTAAATAATTTTCCATTTGATTGCAAAGAATTATCAACATAATTTAACTGCAACTTGAATAGTAGACTTGCTGAAAGGAGATTCCTGTGTTGGGTTTTTGGCATCTAAATAAATTGTCTTTGACTCTCATTGCAGCCTTGAAATACTTACTATACACAAGATCTTTTGATTGATTTAAAACAGATTTATTTCCTTGTAAGACCCCCTTTGAGTTAGAAATTTGCATAATGAGGAAATAACAAGTCCCATATAGAAGATATATGTCAGGAATATATGCTGTATATCATGTGTAAGGTTGTTCTATATGATTGCCACATACATTATATATTTTTTTCTGATGTCTCTATAAACTGCTTGGAATTATGCGTTAGCCGAGTCTTCCATTGATTTTTTTCTACAGTTATCTGATCCACCAGCTCTTCAATATGATGTATGAATATGATACAAGTGGTGGAATTTCATCTTGTTATATCTACTAAGTGTAGATCATATGTCATGATAATCCCTCAGCTGTAGTGTGACTGTTTAATGATCTACTGTAACGGTATGTGGCTGCTTCATTGGTTTATCAGGTTCAGGAATTTTCATACTGAATCCTGATTATGCCCTTCTTCTTGGTCTCTTTAAGTCCTCACCCCCTACAGTTTTCCAGAGCCGTCATAAAAGCAACTGCATCCTTTAACAGTTTGTAGTATTTACCTGATGTACAATATCAGCCATTGATCTTTACTGCTGTTATGTATCTGCCCTAGATATGTAGATGTATACATTATGTAGATGCCCTAACTCTTGAACCCTAACCCCAAATTAGGGAAAACTACTCCGCACCCAGGAATATGTCATGCAGTTGCTTCACAATGATAATACATTTTGTCTGAGATATTTACTGATAGTTCAAATTCATCGGCATGTCATAGACTCGTACAATACCATTCTTTTGGGTGTTTTATTTTAATGATGTGAATTACTACAGCCAGACATTTTGATGATAATGTCATCTTTTTAACTGACTTCCAAAACCTCTTAATCCAAGTGGAGCCGCATTTGACCTCTTGGGGATATTTGTGTGGGTAGGATTAATTCCGCTAAATTTTGGGTAAAAGAGGTTTGGTAAAAGAAGACGTGTTGTGTATTCACAGTGATAAGAGCTGTCCCTTATCATGAGCATCAGATTCGTGTAAATACACCTTTGTGTTCTTTAAGCTTCCACAATGAATTATCATCTGGTTGATAACTTAATCTGCAGGTAGAAGCTATTGTTATCTGGTGTAGAGGGGATTTTGTAAACTGTGAGCTACTAGTGGTACATATCAAGCAAACTTCAAAGTGTGAGGGTTATTTATAGAAAGGTGCAGACAAATTGTGCAGTGAAGGCCTCTAGATATCCCCTTTAATAATGTACCATTTGATCAGATCATAAAATTATCTGGCTGGTGGAGCCAATGCTTTGTTTTTTAAAACTCCTGCACATGGATATAATGAATTAAATTGACACCCTGTGATGAATATTAAAGCATTTAAATTGTCATTGTATCACATATACTGCTGCGCTCTTGTTTGTTCAAATTGTTCCCTTGTGGTTGCAAGATACCAATATATATGCACATTATATTTTCAAATTATCTCTTATCACAAAATTATGGCATAAAACACGAAATCAACTGTTCAAAACACATTTTACAAACAAAAGTGGCTTTATAATTGAAATCAGTCTGTTGCACATAATAGTTGTACAGGTGTAAAGGTGTATGCAAGAAAAATGGATGTCCTGGGGTTTGCATGCAGCCCTATAGATTCCTAATCTAGGTCAACTTGTGTGTAACTGAAGCCGCAGTACAATAGAAGTGATACGGAAGAATATTTTCAGTATTTATCAGTTTTTTTAATGTTTGAGTGGCATTATTCCAAAGTGCCTGGGAGTATTGTACTGGACAAAAGCAACTGAATTAAGGCTAAAGAAAATTTTTAAATGCCCATGAACATTTTTCTTTCAAAGAGCACAGCAAGGGAGCAAGACTAGTTAATCTGCTAACTGACAATAGATGTTGGGTGAACGTAGGACAAAAATTACTCAGTATAGTGGTCATTTCCTTCATCCATTTAGAGGAGTAAATAGACGAGAGGAATTCAGAGGAGTAAATAGACGAGAGGAATTCAGAGGAGTAAATAGACGAGAGGAATTCAGAGGGTAATAAATAGACGAGAGGAATTCAGAGGGTAATAAATAGACGAGAGGAATTCAGAGGAATAAATAGACGAGAGGAATTCAGAGGGTAATAAATAGACGAGAGGAATTCAGAGGGTAATAAATAGACGAGAGGAATTCAGAGGGTAATAAATAGACGAGAGGAATTCAGAGGAATAAATAGACGAGAGGAATTCAGAGGAATAAATAGACGAGAGGAATTCAGAGGAATAAATAGACGAGAGGAATTCAGAGGGTAATAAATAGACGAGAGGAATTCAGAGGGTAATAAATAGACGAGAGGAATTCAGAGGGTAATAAATAGACGAGAGGAATTCAGAGATAAATAGACGAGAGGAATTCAGAGGGTTTGGTTGATGAATGGTGAGTTTCATTATTTGAAAAGCTGTAGAAAATCATCTTTTAAGGTCATTGTGAATTAATTTTTTTTGGAATTCTCTTAATCTGCCTTATTGTTTTCAACATGATGGAAACTTTCAGAGTATACAAGCAATTTTAAGCAATAAGAGGATGCAAATGAAAAGAAATTACTGGAGGTTGCATTTTGTATGCACTCAAGTTAATGTCAATAGGTTAAGTTGAAAAATAGTTTTAAAGGGTTGAGTAACTGTGACAAAAACTGCAATCTGAATTGTAAATCAATTTCATACAGGCATACTGTTACGTACATGAAATTATATCAGATCTTTTAGGAATACTGGTATCTATTTTAAAAAGGATTGTGAAACTTCAAAAACAAGGAATATTAATTCATACTTTTATTAATAATTAAAGGAAGGCTAGAGTGACAGTCTGACAATAAATATATTAGATGATTTCAAAGGGATCATTACATTTGTACAGTAATATATCCTTATATATTCTTACAAGACTTCCTCTATAATACATCAACTTCTCTCCCAACAAACCAGATCATCAGTACACTTTGGGTCCTTAATGGCATCAAGCATGGAATTGTAGCTCAATTTCAGTTAAACCTTGTTCTTTGTAAATCTTTCAGCCACCTCAACCAGATTTGTGCAAATTGTTGGGTTTATTAATTGGATGTGGATTTTGGTAGAACTTCCAGATGTTTTTTTTTTAAGCTTTTCTTTGTCCATTCTGTTCAGTTGACTTTCAGACTTGATTTTTGCACATCTGGTATTTAGCCTTTCAAGGAACCTGGTGATGGTTGAGTCTAGAACATGCTATAATTTAACTTGAAGGTTCATTTTAAGAGGTTGGTAATTCATTTTAGTAAATGCATGTTTTGTAATGACCAGTATATATATATTTGTAAGGTAGCAACAAGAGGAAGCACATGGTCTCTAAGTGTGTGTGCATGTGGTTTTTTGATACACACAAACAAATCAAAATTTCATAGAATTGGTTGTTTTTGGCTACAGTTGTAATTGTAAATAATGATTGTTTATGAAGGAGTACATGTGTACAAGATGCCTGCAAGTACATCATACACATATATGCTGTAACTGATCTTTCCTACATATATTCTCAACATTCCAGGGAAGTCAGTTGTTGCGAATGACTCTCGGTATTGTTGCAGCGTGTCAAAACAAACCCTCTGATATTATTTCCATGATTCTTCTTGAACTTGTTTGTCTCTAGGATAAAGTAAGCCACTTTCATTGAAAAGAGTAACATGTTCCAATCATTCTCACTCAGATTGATTTCAAATGAGTTTCTGTTTTCATGATCTGAGATGCTTTTACTTGATTGCTGTGTAATTGATGCTTCTGTTTTTTGTTGGGTTGGTAGCAATTTCAACAGTGATTCATTCTCAAAAAGTATATAATTACTTATTTAATATTTAATGAATAAGTTCAGATTTTCATTTTATGTACTTTTGTGCAATCCAAAGCTTAATTGTTTGTCACATTTCAGCCCAACTGTTTGGTTTTTGGAAGCTCTCTGTGGCATGCATGGTTACAACATATATTAGTTTTATCACATCTTAAAACAAAAAGTTAAGACTTGATTGAAGGGAATGCCATGTGCCATTCTACACATCCAAACACTGTTATCTATTCTACCCCAGGGGAATGAAACACTATGTGTCAAATAAAACCCCACTGAGGATTAGAATAAAAATACTCTTAGCTTGGCAACTTTCCTTTAGGATTTTAAGACTGTTATCCTGTGTGTTTTTACAAATCATTTTGAGAGACCACCATTATCAACACTTGCAACAAACACAATGTAGTTAATAGTGTATCAGCTTATAGTGGGCTTAATAATCTACAGGTTAGTGGGTATATATACATATATATAATAAGGCCAAGTAAAATTAATTAGTAGATTATCATTCAAACTTCACAAAAAAATGGGGCGGGTGGGAGGATTTTATTTTTTATTTTTCGCCATGGTATTCTTGACCTCGAAAATGCCTTCTCTCATTGAGAAAAGGCTTTATAAATCATAATTACACGATACCGGACCGGACATAAAAATGTCTGGAAATCGTAATTTTGAAAAATAAAAAAAATCGGGGCGGGGCGATTTTCGAGGGGCGGGCGTGAATGATAATCTACTAATTAATTTTACTTGGCCTAATCTAGCAGGTTAGTGGGTATATATACATATATATAATAATCTAGCAGGTTAGTGGGTATATATACATATATATATATAATAATCTAGCAGGTTAGTGGGTATATAATAATCTAGCAGGTTAGTGGGTATGTAATAATCTAGCAGGTTAGTGGGTATATATACATATATATATAATAATCTAGCAGGTTAGTGGGTATATATACATATATATATAATAATCTAGCAGGTTAGTGGGTATATATACATATATATAATAATCTAGCAGGTTAGTGGGTTTTTATACATATATATATTAATCTGCTAGATTTATACATGTTAAAATGGAGGGGGCCGGTAGTAGAAGGTAGTAGAAATTCTCGATTAGCGGGTGATAGCATCAGAGTCATAAGCATGAAGTGGAACTGTTTAGGGAAACTGTTATCAGGGCTCTGAGAATCAACCTGGAGGGGAAATTAATGTGAGAAAAGGTGGGCTTGACCCATTATTTGAAGTAGGTTAAAGTTTATTGTTGTTCTTCAAAGTTTGGAATAAATATCAGAATTTCATTAGATTCTATATGACTATGAAAGTTAAAATGCCTTCACCAAGTTATTTTAATCAAGATCTGAGTCAGAATCTAGCGACTATATATGGTATGATATAAAACTCCTGGGAATTTTTTTAATACTTAAAAAAAAATTAATCTATAGAAGGCTTTTATTGTGACTTTCCTATTAAACTTTTTGTACCAAAGTAAACTGATAAACATATCATATATTCCCCAATCCCACTGGTGCTTTAAAAAAAGGGTGAAAACACGTAATGATTTTTCAAAAAGGTTTTCTATTAGAAAGGGTTGATCTTCGATAATTGAAGACTTTAAAAACAAATTTCCTGTTTAAAACGAAGGCTGTTTTTTGAAAGATTTTGTAACATCCATGCTGAAATATGCACCATTGGAAGTACATGTTGGTCAAAATGAAGCTTTACTGATCAAAATACCAAATGATTGAACAGTTTATGGGAAAACAGATTATTTCTACCTCATATGGAGAATTGTAATTGTTTTGGTTTTTGAAACTTTCAAACATGATAATTTTATAAACCAATCAAGGGCATTGCTCATAGCAAGCTATTACTATAAAAACCTGAATATCTAAATTTGTATTCTAGGTTTTTTTTTTCTCTCTCTCTCTCTCTTTCAAAATGTACCATTACCCACGACTTGCATGTATATCTACATTACGTTCTCTTTGTTTATTTCTCTACACTGTAAATCAGTTTAAGAGAATAAAGATATTGTCTTTGCCATTGTCAAACAATGCAGTAAAACATGTTCATAATAAACATTCATTGCAAAGTGAAATTTATACATCTATGAGAAGAAACTAGCGAAAATTTTATTGGATATAACAAAGTTTGGTTATAATGAATTATTTTCACTGGCTTGGGAGGTTCACAATAACCATATTTTAGATGTAGACGATAGGGAATGGAAAATAATCCATAAAATACCCTACAGAGTGACAAAAGACTGTAAGCTCCACTGGTTTCAGTACAGAATTATAAACAAAATTTTAGCAAAAAATTCATTATTGTTCAAAATAAAAAGAATAGATTCTAAATATTGCAACTTTTGTCACTCTGAGGAGGAAACAATAGAACATATTTTATGGGAATGTGATTGTTTACAACTATTTCTTGTAGAATTCAAACAATTTTTAGAAGATAAGACTGATTTGAAGACAAGTTCTCTAGGTGATCCACATGCTTGTCAGTTATTGTGGAATTTCTTTGTTGAATGGAAGAACCCAGGAGAAATAATTCAAATTATCCCTCAAAGTTTAAAATATACTATGATTTCAATTGGATATTTGTTAGGTCTAAACAGTGAAAGATATTTAATGAAAATGTATAAAAGCTGGGTCTCTTTCTTATTCTAAAGGTAGAGTCCATTATACAGAGTAATTTATAATGAGTTTGTAGAACAACCTTGATCCTCTTAAACCCATGGGAAGCCGGCCTAAGACATTGTCTGACTGATGGTTTGAATAATGGTCATTCCAACTGATACATTTTACATCACAGTTGTTAATTCACAGTAATTTTTTACACTTTGGGCTTATCAGCAAACAAAGGCTCTTGACCACTGCTATAGAAAGCCTGCAGTAATCCTATTTTCTACCCATTCAACATGTTAGAGGGTATTTTTTTTCCAAAAATGTTAATCTGTTCTTAAGGGAGCCATAAGATATATTTGTATATTAAAGTTCTTGAGAATGGTTAAATGTCATGTCAAGGAGTTAAAAATGGATTTTTAATTTCTTTTAGGGGAATGAATGTCAGAAGTAAGTATTCCTGAAGCTGTTGCGCTTGGTTCAGTGCTTTGGAAGTTTTGGATGGTGAGTGGATACAATCTTAAGTCAGCTGATTGCTGTAGAGACAAACACTTACCCTTACAAAACAATTAAAAGAAGAGTACGATTTGTGGAATATTTGTTTTAAATTCTGTTTTATAAGATTTTATTCGTGTTAGAATTTTTTCATTGATCTAGATGAAAAAGAGAAAATTGCTCTGGCAAATTTAAAGTTTTCACAATTCTTCAAAATACTTACGTTCAGGTTGAGGGGTGGGGGTGGGTTGTTGTTGTTGTTGTTACATGTACCTAGAAGCATCAATTAAACGTACTTGTACACATATACATGTAGTTAAATTGCATCTGAATATTGAACATGAATCAAAGTCACTACCAAAAATTCATGCTTGTGGGTTTAGAGATTCTGGTGTTAGATTGAGATTAAACATATACCACACAAACTTTGTACAGATTGTGAAATTCAGTGCTTCTGGCAATCAATTTGGAAGGCATCTGTCTTGATCAAATTTCATCAGTACAGGTCCCCTACTTCTGCCAGCCCCTCTCCTTGATATGTGCTTTTGACACTAAATTGGAATTGAAAAATATTCTTGACATTTGCATTACACTAAATTTTATAACCACATGCTGTTCCATCCTTAGACCATTGAGTTATCATGATTTTCATAATTGAAGAATTTGGGGGCATATAGTTTTTGGTCTGTCAATCTGTTTGCCTGCATGCAAAAACATTAACCTTATTGGCCATAACATTTGAATGGATGATAGTAGGGCTTTCATATTTCACATGTGTATTTCTTGTTACAAAACCTTTCTTTTGGCACCCACATTTTGGACCTGTTGACCTTGACCATGAGATTTGGCTACTTTTGAAAAGCTTTAGCCTTGGCCATAACGTTTGACTGGTTGGTGATATGGCTTTCATATTTAACGTGTTCCTTTCAAAAAGACCTTTCTTTAGATATCAAAATTTTCCACCTTCCCACCTTAATCTTGAAGTTTAACCTACTTTTGAAAAACTTTAAAATAGGCCATAACGTTTGGATGGTTAGTGATGAGGCTTTCATATTTCACATGTATATTCCTTGGGAAAGACCTTTCTTTGGGTGACAGAATTGCTTTGCTGCCACACAGGGGCATCAGTGTTTCACATACACATCTTGTTTAGTATAAAAATGTTTTGATTTTTTTTTTATCACAGACACATTTGTTTTATGTATTTTCTAATGTGTGTACTTTCCAGGTTAGTATTATGTGCTGGAAATGATGTGTGAATGAGTTAATACTCAAATGAAGTAAAAAAAAAATAATAAGTGTGTCTGATAGTCAATAATGAGAAGTTTAACTCTTATATTCATTTTTGAGTAGTTGAAAATTACATTTATAGAGGTTTTATGACCTACTATTTGATAGACATTGTAATATGAGCACTTGTATAGGTTTTTGATGTGATTCTACAAAAAGAGTGGCTGCTATTTAAAGAAATTACTCACAATTACTCTGTTGGAAAAGGTTCCTTTTTTAGATACTCACACGAAGAATTTTTTGACCAGATATTTTTAAGCACTAGCTTGAGGTTGCCTGGTTGAATAGGTAGAAACACTCCACAGTTGGGCGGGAATCATTTATAAATCTGGCATGAACAAATACAGAAAAAGTACATCAAATAAGCAAAGCAAAGGTTCATTTTTGAAATAAAAACATTTTTTGTTTGATAGGTTATGTGTTTGCATATGGAAATAATAAAGGTTTGATGGGTCGGTCACATTCTGTACGTCTGTGCACCATAGTCACCACTGTAATAAAGGATTGTCCTGGGCATTTTATAGGATGTTACCTTAGGTGGAGTTGTAGGGGAGTGTTATTTATTACCCAAACAATGCAACTTTTATGCTTCTTGTACTGTATATATACCTATTTACTGGTAAAATAGGGCGAGAAGTTTATTGACAGCAACTCTGTCCCTCAAAATAGCAGCTCTCGTTATAGGTACAAAAGAACTGCTATTTTCACAACCAGTCGATAAGTACATTTCTTGTGTAATACTGAATAAGTTTAATTATCAATAAGCCAGAGGCTTGTCAACCACAATGCTCACTTGAGTCAAATTAACTCCACAGGTAAATAAAATAATCAACTTTGTTCCCATTTGGTAACCTGACATGAATTCTACATGAAAATTAGTAGATTATTGTAAAAAGGGTTATAGAACTGCGATATGAAGATGCTTTCAATTGAAAATTAAGTCTACATGCCATTATGGCTTAATCCCGTCCCAGTGGAGGGACCATTTGAATGTACTTTAAAAGGTTTTTAGTTAATTATTCTTTACCTTATATATGAAATAAGGTAATTAAGGTAAGGCATCCACAGAGATACCTTTTACAGTCCTCACCAGGAGTAATTGAGGCACAAACAGTCCATTTTCAGAACACAATTAACCCTAGCATGGTTCAAGCTTGTATCAATGTAAGCACACTGGAGTACAATTTGGATTATGAAACTAGGTTAGAATGTTTTCATTTGACATACTGTAGTCTTGCTGCTCCCAGGAAGATTTTTGTAATTCTTATTTTCTCCCATTGGAAGAGAGTTTGGTACTTTTAAATAAATTTGAATCTCCTACACCCAAGGATACTTTCTACCAAGTTTGGTTGAAATTCGCCCAATTTCCTTCAATGATGCTTTGTATTAAGCTTGATTGAAGTTGCCCAGTAGTCTCTGAGAAGTTAATTGTGTGACAAGTTAATGCCAACATCAGAAAAGCTCAGGTGAGCTAAAAACAATATTTGTGTTGGAGAATACTGGAGGAGGTCATTCATATCAGTCACTGGGTAGGATCACACCTGTTGATAGTTTGAAGACTAATTGTCCGAGGGAAAATTGTCTGGAAGCTATTTTCTAGTGTAATCAATTTCAGTTATATAGAAAATAATTTGGTAGGACTGTGACGGTCAGATGGATTTAATCAGTTAGATCACCTGACTAGAGGTTCAGGGGGGCCCAGGTTCGAAGTCCATTGCATTTTCTCCATTCCTGTTACAGTTGGTGCCCCTTAAACTAACGGGCAAAAATGCTTGCCAGGGTATAAAAATCCCTGGTTGATGTTTTCAAGGGTTGAAGACATTTAAGGAGGGAGGAATGAAGTGGCCAGACAGATGCTGATCCAGATAGCTTGATTTGTAGAGCACCTGACGAGAGATTCAGGGGGCTGGGTTCGAATCCCAGTCTCACAGGTCCATTGCATTTTCTCACTTCCTGTTACGTCAGTACAATAAGATTCTATTACTGTCTTATCATTTTTGGAAAGAAACACAATGTCAATTATTATTGCACATACAAAGAAACATTAAGTATAAGTAGATGTCAGATTTGTTTGATGTGTATCATGTTTGTTTTGATGTGAATTACTTATAGTTTGTTGCTGTGTTGGGGTGTATTAGTGACATATTTGATTTCTGGTTCCTTAATCACCAGCTCTGTAGTAAAAAAAAAAGTCTTGAAAAGTGTCCAGACATTTATGCAACACATTCATTAATTAACTGCGAAGTATATAAACTCTGCCAGCTAATTCTTGACACAGAATGCACATTTCTCCTGGCTTGTGGTGTAGGCAGGCTAAGTGAAACTATCAGAGCGGTTTGTTGTATACTCGTTGTGGTATATAATTTCTACCTGTTTTATTGACACGGGCATACTTAAACTTGAACAATATTTATTTGTGGCTTTCATAGATTGTAGCTGGTAATAAATTTACCAGTCTGTCAATGGGGCCTACCTGTATCGTACAAATATTGTCAATATTGACTGGAGGCATTATGGCTATTCCAAGCAGTGGGATGGTATCAAAACACTCGGGGTCCATGGCTGCCTGCCTGTTGTAATGAACATTTGCTTTATAAGGATTGTACTTTTAAATGCCTGGTGATTGTATTTAAAAAATAGTTTATCAAGTGGGTTGCATTTTTTTTGGGAAAAGGATGTTGATTTAAATCAGTAGGTGAAGCTCCGAGGAGAAGTGAGATATAGTCTATTTGGATTGGATAAAAATCTTAGGATTGACTCCCAACAGCTATTTGCGGAATTTCACAGGTAAACATACAAATGATGGACAGTGTGTTAGTCTGAAACAGTGACCTAGTTCTGTAGAATTACGATATTGTTAATGACTAGAGAGAGGAGGTAAGATTTATAAACAATTGTTTCCATCAATGCTATGCAAATTGCAAATATAATCATTAATCATTTGTAAATAGGCAGGTTAGAACTAGTAATCCCTAAAGTTTGAACATAAATTTTATTCGTGAAGCTCTGCTTTGTAAAGAAAAGGAAAAGTGACGAGACTCAAAAAGACCTACAAGGAAAACAATGTATGGATGTGAGCTGTCTTTTGGGGAGATTACCTGTTCAATATTTCATCTGGAGGCTTGTTACACCAAGGATATAGTGCTAATGGCTTTGGGCTTTCTTGCTGAATAGGGGATTGTTGTGGTCTTATTTAAAATTTTTGACTAATGAGTAGTGAATATTCTTGACTAATTTAATTACTATGCCTTAGTTTGAGCAGTGTGACTACATAATGTGACATTTGACAGTCCAACACTGGATTTTTACCAGTATGGTCAGACGTCTGTCTGGCTATCTGACGAAAGTGGAGAAGTTTTGTCTCTGATCATAACTTTTAATTACTAATGATTGTGACTAGAGGTATTCCTTTGTTCTTCACTTATAAATACTGTTATGATATAATATTTACATATACAATGTTTTTGCCTTCGATATCCTTACCATTTGAAATGATAGCCATTTCCTCATGAATGTGAACATCTTGATAGATATAGTACAACTGTTTTAACGGCAAGGGATTCTCTTATAGATGTAAAAGTAAATTGTGAATATAAAAGACCAATTTCACTTTTGAAAGTACAGGAGGTTATGAACAGCAATGCTTTATCCTGACATACTTTTTATGAAGCACAAACGCACCTCATGAAGAATGCTGGCATATGCTCTCGTGTAATTTCAGAAATGAAATTTATTTCTTAATGTACTACAAAACATGCTTATAATGCTGAAAACTTGTGAGTGCATGATATGAGATTTTTGTTTCTATTACATATTGTGTACCATATTTTGAAATACCTTTACATTGACTTAGTTTTGTTGGCTTGTGTTTGAAATATTGATAATAATGAAGTATTCATAGTCACTTGTGGATCAGATAGGGGTGTTGAAATACTAAACATAGACTACATGGGTCCTGCTTGACAGGGATAATACACAGTGAAACACTCTTCGAACTATTATTCCATTGAGTTATTGAGCAATATCTTTCACTATGAAAGTAAATGAACTGAAACCCTATAGATTAATGAGAGGTGTATTTATCATACAGCCATTGCTGGGAAAACTCCAGGTAGGGGCATCAAGTACACGTCTGAAAAGATCTATTTGTTGCATAAATGGCTGCTAAACAACAAGCTATAAAGATAGGAGTGTCCTATTTTATGAAATATTGTAATTAAAGTGATCAATATAACTTTGAATTAATGGGGGAAAATAGCCTTGGTTCAGGGGGTTCATCTTGGGATCGTGGGGGAGGAGTGTAATTACTATGTCGGTGACCAAGAGAAATGTACAGTATAAGATATTGAGCAAGTGTTATCAGCTGTCATAACAGATATGAATGCACAAAGTCCTGTACAAACATATACAATACATTGATTGCACATTCCATTAAAGCTACTGATTGTAGTTTTAGCTGACGTACAAGTCATCATAACACCATTTGGACATTGAACCAAATTAGCTTTTGAATTTGGCAACATAGATGGTTTCAGGATTAACTTCTAGAATGGTATTTTTTAAATGGGGTGCAGTAATTTAGCATTGAAGATTGAACTATTCCGGCAAGTTATAATTGTAGGACTTTTGTAAAAGATCATTGTTACCGATCTTTTGGAAGAAGTTAAATTGCTTGAGGTATAACCAGGGCCGTTCTTAAAAGGATTATATCAAGGAATGTTAATTTTTGGATGCCTTTGTGTGAGCAGTACATGCTGCCAAATTGTTTAAAAGTCAAAAGATCTTCCAAGAGGCACTCTGAATAAATATAATATGAAAATATGAGGATTGAAATTATGTAGGATTGTGAGATTTGATTGAATATTGCTCTTGAAAGTTTATTGACTTTTCTTGGCTTTGCTTGGCAGAAATTGCAAGTGTATTGGGTGTGTTTACGTTTTGTTATTCTACTGATAATAATGATCACATTCAGAAGCATCTTTAAAGCAGTGTGCCAAGATACGAGAAGAGTCGACTTGCATGGTTGATGCAGTAAAGCCATTGTGTCGGTTTAATTCATTCAAAAACATTTACCTGAAAGTTGCACCATTCATTGATCCGATTCAGATTCCAACATCTTGAATTGATTGAGGTTCTGATAAAATAGGCCCCGGTCCAACATACATTTAAATTTTTCCTTTTGTGTAGTTTTGTTTTCTGGCAAGATATAATTGTGATATTGTTTGCGTTCATGATAAAATTAAAAAGAAATTTTTTAACCAAGTATATGGTGTTGAGAAGACACCGATATTTTCTTTCCTAGGGGTCTGGCATTTTTGTAATGCTACCTGAAATTGCATGACAAGAGGTTAATCTGCAGGAGAGAGGGAGTGTAAGCATGACTCACTCTCTGTCAGAAAAAGAAAAAAATATATGTTTGAAAATTGCCTAAACAAAATGTTGTCTGCCAGTGGGGTGTGAATTGTGCGCTAATGTGGGACTGCTGGTTGTATAAAGGTGTTAAAATGTACAAAGACTCCATGTTGAGGGCCAGTGTGTTAAAAACGTACCACTTTTATAAAGTGAAATTGAGGCTTTTTATTTGGAGCGATTTTGCACTGTGTCATTACGGGAAATATGAAATGATATTTTGTATCAAGTAACAGTGCTTGGGGTTTTTTCCTGTCCTCTTTTTGCTGGATTACACAGATGCTAGATATATGCTTACTGAGGGGGATGTGGTATTTAGTGTAAATTTACATGATGACACAGTTCATTTTATTTCATAATCTGAAAATGATCCAATTTAGCTTTATTGATTCCTGTGTCTGTACATACAGTTGAATTTTTGTTGTTTTGCCATATCATGATGGTACTACATTCAGGTCTCTCAGTGATTTTTTTAAGACCCATTTTAGGTCCGAATATCGGACCTTTCCCCTCCCAAAAAATTAAAAAAAAATTCCCAATTTAACTTGCACTTTTCCCAATAAAAATTTGTGAAAAACGTATTTGTTTAAAAATAAACTCAGTGTGAATAGTTTATGTACGACATGACAAAGGCACATCAATTTTAGATGATTTAGAAAGAATAGTCGAAAATTTTAATAGCTTAAAGAAAAGAAAGTTAAATATTTAAAATAAAAGAAGAATGACATGAATTTGTGTTTGATTTCTTCTTTGATTTGATATATTTAGCATATTTACAATAATGTCCAGGTTTTCCCAATTTGATCAAAATGTTGACATTTTTTTTCCAATTCAAATGCCACAGGAGCCTTTTGAAAAATGTTGAAAAAACACTGGGTCTCTGCAATAGCATGTTAAACATCACGTAGGAAAGAGCATGCAATATTTGTTAAGAGCATCCATGTGTAATCATTCTCAGTTTGGGCACTTGGTAATGAAGGCATAATTTCCATATATTTCTTTGAATATACCTGCTAATTCAGAGACGGTGAATGGCCAATTACTTTACTGGATGCTCCATAATGCCCACAATTGCAAGATAATTATGTGTGCTTATCTGTTTAAATTTCTATTATAAAACCTGAGAAAGGGTAGAGATGTTCTTTCTCAGTGGATCTGCAGTGGCAGCTTTTTAAAACTGTATAAAAACAAATCTGCATGTGCACTGCATGCTCCTTTCGTTGGTTGACAGTTGTAAATGTTTTCACTGACAGGAAAATTCTGTGTGTCCTGACAATAATTCCTGACATTTTGTTTGCATGTTCTTCCTATCTGGATGTCACATGACCTCAGTGATTGTCTGTTGTTTCACCAGGGTTTGCAGCATGTTGTTCTGTACAAGTGTTTGCTTTGTGAGATACATGGTTTTTTATCAGTTGTAATGGTCACAACATAGAAACCAGAGATGTTTTCTCTTGCTTTTTGTAAATTAATCACTAGGTGCATTTGAGGGGAGCATACTTATGACTCATCTGTTTCTATTTTAGTGTAATTAAATAAATCAAAACTTGTACTCTAGAGGATATACATTTTGCTTTGGTCTGGAGATGCACCACATCCAACGTGTTGAGTTGTCTGTCTGGCGGAGTTAGAGTTTGATGTTCACTGTAAACAAGATGAATGCTTCCACGCATGTATCTAAACTCTTGAAGCAGATTATTTCACTTGTGTGAAGCAGACACCTATTTTCAAGTGGATTTCTGTATTAACATTTTTACTCATCATGGTAGCAATTTAGCAGTCTGTTGGTAATTTTCAAGCACAGTAAGTTTTTGTTTTGATCGATCAATTGTTGAAAGTAAAAAGGTATCACATTTTAACCAGAGGGTGACTCTTTGATATTGTCTTTCTATTTTACAATGTGCTGACATGGTAATTTGAGAAAACCTATGGAGAAGAATCTAGCAGGTTAATGTGTGAGGCCATTCTTTGATCTCTGAATTTATCAATCAATAACAGTGATTGATCTGTGATGTACCAATTGGCTGTGATTTGTCAACATTCCAACATAGCTGAAGCATTCTTCCCTTCCGATCTAGACGCTTATTGACAGAGACTTTATAAAAATATATTTTTTTAATCTCTTATCAAGATAGATAAACCTCGTACAGATCGAGTAACTAGCTAAAATTGTTTTTAAAGAAAAAAATGCCTCCAACTAGATTAACCTCTAAAAATCAGGAGAAAAACGGCTCCTGTATATATGTGAGTGTTAAAATTTAATTTACAAGGTATAGATACTTTATAACTGACTTAGGAAAATTACTTGCACTATACATAAAGAACATTCCTAAAAAGGGGTTGTAATTGTCTCTAATAATTATTTTTCAGGCAGATAACAACTATAGTGAACAATAGGAGCTGTTTATAACTCCACGACCAGCTGTAAAGTATTGGAATATATGTCAAGGTTCAACACAACAGTTCATCAGCAGATAGTTCCAGGGAGAAAAAAATCATCTTTCTTCTTCTGAAAGTTGAAGTTGTGGTGCTGTTAGATTTCAACAGCTGTTTTATTCTTATTTTATAACCTACGTGAATCATCTCTGGCTGCACCTTCTGCTGCAGAAATCAATTAGTTTCGTAAACTGACTTTTCAGCAGGTATCTCCAGTGGGAAATATATCTTCCAAGTGAAACTGACAAGATTACAGTGTTTATACAACAAGTTAAAAACTCTGCATTATCTAATCTCTTACCTGATGTGAAGAAGTGACTTAATATTCAAAGCAGGATTTTACAACTTTGTGAAGGATTTTGCATTCTTTTCTGTATAATTTACAATGTGAGGAAAGTTTTTATTCCATAGAATATTCAAATCCAAAAATACATAGCAAAAAGGAATACAAGTGTATTATTATTGAAATATAATGATCAATTACTTTTTCAAAATATAAAGGAAGCTTCAGGAATATTCATAAATCATGCATGAGAAAGCTGGCGTGACAAGGGCGATTTCTAGGTGTTTCTTGCTGGATTGCTTGGATAAATACAACAGCGGATGAATAAACTTGGAGATATTATGATGTCTGGCCAGTTCTGTGACATACTGTTAGGTAATAAGGGAGACTTGAAGTGATAATCAGAAGTCTTGTTATATCAAAGAGATAATAAAAATGACCAGCACTGCAGGGCAGAGTGAAATTTACCATGCTAGGATGGTTCAAGTGATTAGTGTGACCCCAGGTCAAAATTCCACGCAAGTACAAGGACATACTAGGACAGTATATTCACAGCCCCAGGAGGGACGTTTGGACCTGTTTAGTAAAGATATTCATCATCGGCACCAATTAGACACTTCTTCACAACAGGGGAAGATGGGAAGTGATGGGGATAAAACCCCACCTTTGCCTCCTAGGAGTACTAAATGTGGTGGAAGATCAACGTCTGCTCAGGAGAGGTTAAATCTTCGTACTGGAAATAGAAACTTTTTGTCAAAATATTTTGAACAAAATTCTTATGCCCATGGAAATAAAACTGTGAATGGGGAAGTAAAGCAACCCAAAGGAATTTTGAAAAAGCCAGAAACTTCATTATTTCAGGAAACTGAAAAGGGAAGAGATTCCCCTCCTCCAAAACTGCCACCTCGTATTCGTAAAAGGCCAGTATCTTATCCAACCAAAGAGGACGCAGTGTCACCTCCAAACGGAATTATTGTTGGAATGCCTAATGGTAACAGGGCATATCCGCAACCCTTAACAAAGACTAATGTGACAAAGCATGATCAAATTTGGACGAAAGAAGAGAATGAGAAAACAGTTAATGGTGTGTTAAGTCCACCACTAAATCACATCACTCCAGAATCAACAGAGAAAATGTGGGAAAAGTTCAGTATGTTGGATGTTTTAGATTCTGCGAGTGACCATAGTGATTCTTCAGCAGACACAATGATCATGATGACAACAGAGGAGGAAGAAAAGAACCAGTCTCGCATTACACAGAGCATGCAAAAGTACAAAACTCAAAAAGACCATCATGATGTTTTCAATAAAAACATTCAAATTCAATTTGAAAGTGCTGGTAATATTGAATCGCAGGTGGCTGATAAAAAATCCACTAAAAGCATCAGTCAGCTGTCTCCTAAATCTGAGGATACCGATGATGGTTATGGAACAAATTCAAGTCAGGGAACCACAGTATCGTCTCCTCTGTCTTCAAGTTTAACCTCTCTGAATGTGATTTCAGACACAGACATTTCTATTGTTCATGGAGCACCCAAGTTAGCCACAGCTACCTCAACTACGCAGCAGAACAACAGTGCAATTCAAAACTCCTCCAAAACTACATGGGCAGTCCGACGCAGGACCAAAATGGCTGAAGCTAAAGAAAATGCCAGTTCCTTGCAAGAGCAACTGAGAGAACTTGCCATTATTGAAGAAGAGGATGCCTGTAATACTCAAACAATTGATGTGAGTGAAAATAGTGATAGGGTGACTAGTTCAAGGAGCTCTTGTGTTAAAATGAGACGGTCACCACAAAATGTGATTCCTCATGCAGATGATACAAGTGATTCTGTGACCTCTGACCTTGAAAAATTTGAAGGTGATTTATATGACAAAATGATTGATATGGATCGCAATTACAGGAATTACTATGGATTTGATAAAGATTTCGATATAAAAGCAGAGGATTCTAAAGTGCTTTACTTCCAAGACAAAGTGTTAAAACAAAGTTATGGAAGTGATAATTATTATAACCCTAGAGGATATTATGCAAAGGATTATGGAGACCAGAGCAGTGAAAGACTGGGTCCACCTCCCATGTCTTCAGTTGGATCCCTGCCACGTAATGCCTCACTTTCGAGAGACTACAGTTCACAAGAGAGGTCCTCATACAGATCTACCACAAGTTCTGGAGTAGATTCTGTTGATGGACGAATCCACCAACTCACTAATATGAGTATGGACAATATTCGAGTACCTAAGAACTTGACTCTTCCAGGAATGCCAAGCAAAGGACATTTTTCGTCTTCAGATAATTTAACCCAAAATGGAAGGAGGCCTCTGTTTGCAAGTTCTGCAGACATTCAAAAACTTTTTCAAACCCGGGATAATATCAGTGATCAGTTACAGAGACCGCCATCCTGTAGACACAGTTTTCATGCAATGCCATGCACTCAGCAATGGATTGTGGACGCTCAAAACGAGGCTCATAAAAATACACCCAGGCCGAGAGCATCCTCTGCAAGTGTCTCCTCCAAATCCAAGCCCTCATGGAATTTTTTTGGAGGAATGTTTGGAAAAAAGAAGAATAAATCAAATGAGTCAAATCAGGATGTCGCAGCAAAAAACAAGGCAAGTAAAGAAACAAATCCACCCCAGAAACCCATTATCAAGTCTGGAGCAAATATTTCAACCATGCCAAATGGACCATTGAGGCGATATGCAGAAAAAAGGGGCATGGATGCCCTTCCCAATGGTAATGTTCGAGATACACCATTGAGATCTGTGAAACATGTAGCCCCCTCAGGCACGAAGTTGTCAACACTGGTATAGTGAAACATTTTGTAATTGTTGACAAGCACATACGAGTTATCTTTCTTGAATAGTTTGTTATTGAAAATAAATACTTACAACATGTATGTAGTTTATTAATCAATAACAGAATATGCACTTTATCATGTTTCTATCAACAATTGTAATAAACCATCTAATATTTTATCCAACTAACTTATATTATAAATCATTAAGTTTTTCTCAGGGGATTCATAAATTCATCACATTGTTGTAATTTCCATTTAGCATTAAGCATGAAAATGATTTAATTGAGAAGTATAGCATTTGGAACACACAAAAATTTGTGTTTTAAATTATTTGCATTGGCTTTATGCATTTTATATTGCACATAATTTACATGTAACATGAATTTTATCATTACTTTTTTTTTTTTTTTTTTTACATCAGATTTGAGTAAGTAGTGATTGAAGGACAGATAAGGGTGGTTTTTAAAAGTATTCATTGCCATGGCAATTTTTTGTACGGGTATCAGTTATTTGAAAAACTGTTTTATATATTAGCAAACAATGGGCAGACTGTTACCTCGGTAGGCATTCATAAACTCTTTGTTAATAGCTGCGATCGAAATTCATTGCCACTTTTTGTTTTCTTGGAACTTATACATGTACAAGGCACTGGTTTCTAGTAGGCTTTTTGTCTCTATGAAAATTCTCACTACATAGAAAATGCTGATTATATACATGCATGTATCTGAACATGACTTAATCCCATCACCCACATTTATCTCCAGTTATTAATGATAGTGGCATACAAATTAATTTAATTGTTTAAAAACTTACATGTGTCACTAACTGTTTAAATTGTGCCATTCTTGCAGCTTGTATGACCTTTTCTTGTTGATTTTTATGGCAACATCACCAAGGATGTACATTTGATGATTTTTCAACAATATTGATTTATATAGTGCTACTAGTCTAACTTCAGATTGAGGTTTTACATACACTGCATAGTTTTTGCCCTTTGTTTCAGTTGCTGGCATGGTTTCCAAATCTTAATGTCTCAAAATCAAAAGAAATGAAAAGTATGTTGGCTGATTTATGTGATTTTGTTTTGTAACTGTTTGAAATTATATTAAAATCATAATTGGCCACCACAAACACCAGAATTTTTTGTCATTGTAATATTGTGGGTTTGTTTATGAATGAGATGTGAAGTTGCCATTGCTATAAGGTAGTTTGGCCATTACTAGTATTTATCATATCTGATATGATTTTTCACATTTCAGAATCTTTGTCTCTTCTCTCAATTTTTAAAAGTACAATTTGCGTATGGTAATAACTATACAGTCAAAATGGTGGCCTAATTTGTATTTTTCTAGCTAAACTGCTGAAATTTTTACTTGTGAACACGTCGAACTGTGATAAAAAAAAAAACCATATGAACCAGCAACTTGATGTAAACTATGCAGGGATAAAAAACCATATGAACCAGCTGATGTAAACTCTGCAGGGGTTGTTGAACTTGTTGTACAGTGGTATCCTAATTCTATCTATATAGCATTTACTGTCACTAAATTGAAATAAACCATATGTCTGATATACAGGTACCTGTTTGTTTTATGCTCTACTGTATATGGCCAGTATCACAATGGATGTATTATTATGCCTAGCATTGAGTGAAAGACAACAAAAGGATAGCCCAGACAATGAAATACAACATGCAATATCTATTTAATAAAGTTATAGTGTATTGGCAGGGTGCAATAAATTTATGATGTGCAAAATGAAAATAGAGGCATGCAAAAGTGGAGGTGACCCCAAAATTTTGGATTTATAGTTTGTATAGGCAGGCATCCGTTCTTGATTGCTGTTTCACATTTTTGAGAAATTTTCACCGACAAGCTGTAGGTGAACTGTTAAGAATTTTGACTTGTGCATTGTGCTCAAGGATATAGCTGTGCATAATTTTTTGAATGTGCCAACTCCTACAATGACAGGATTAAGTCCAGCACTTTGCTGCTTACATTTAAAAAACATCTTGTGTTTGTGGCCAGAATCAAGAAATGATCTCTGAGTCTTCTTAGTTGTGAAGTGATCAATCTAAAATATGAGGTACCCAAGGAGCTGTCCATAAATAAATAAACATGAGCTACCCATAATTCAAGTTGAAACTATACCCTGCTCATTAAAATCTATAATAGCTGTGCGTCTAGAAACTTGTGCTTTGTTGAAAGATTTACTTTCATTTTAAGCATTGATTGAAGATGCTTATACTTAGAATTTATTACATTATATATCTTGTCAAGGATATCAGTTGTACCTGGGCTTTTACTGATCCATAAAAGGGGGGGGGGGGGTCATGGCTAAACCCTGGAGGTGACATCCCCAGAAGTTAATTGGTGGATTCTAGACATCTTAATGAGTTGAGCACCGTCTGTAAGACACAAAATTTGAATAAGATCATTTGCATGCATTTTAGCTATTAAAATATTTGTAGTAAAAATTACAAACTTTAAGAGAATTAATCCAAACATTTCTTTTTATTTTCCTTGATATTTTTTTTAGAATAACATAAGATCTGAAGTCCAAACAAAATTTATCAAAGTCAATGGGGAAAATCCCTCTTTATCTTTGCAACTATTTCCAATTTTTATTCGAATCGATGTGTACAAGCGTATACATTTGTAACTGAAATCCGTTCAACGGGAACATTAACTTGGGTGATCAAATTACTAAAATATCTGTCAACTGACTCAAGTTCAAGATTCAACCCAGGTAAGCCGATTCCTTCATTATTCACATCTGAATGAAAACACCAGTGAAGAATTTAATAATGATACAGGGTTCAATTATATTAACAGATAACAAAAAGTTCTATATGAAAATAAAGTGATATTAAAATTGAAAATTACTAAAATATATCGACAAAAATAAATATCTTGAGTTGAGAATATGAATAGACTGAATAAATTAACAACAAGATGTGTTTGTGAAACAAAAATGCCCCCGATAATGGCCAATTCCGAAGATGGCCAAGGTCACAAAGGCAACTATCTTGGTACCAGTAGAAAGATCTTTTCAAAAGAAATGCTCATGTACAATATAAAAGCTCTAATATTTACCATTTAGAAGTTATGACCAATGTAAAAAATATTAAAAGTAGGTCAAATTTCAAGGTCAAAAGGTTCAATACCAACGGAAAGGTCTTGTAACAAGGAATACTCATGTGAAATATCAAAGCTCTATCACTTACTGTTCAAAAGTTATTAGCGAGGTTAAAGTTTCAGACAGAATGACAGACAGGACAAAAACAATATGCCCCCGGTCTTCGATCTCGGGGGCATAAAAAAACTCGATGATATGAGAAAAATCTATGGCTGTCATAAAGGAAAAAAAATCTAAATTTGTCCCTTCTGGGCCTCCATATTACTTAAAACAGAAAGGGAATGAACTATAAATCAACTGTAGAGTATAACTTTAAACTGCATGTATATAAAAATATATGATACTAAGGCCACACCAATTTGTAAAATAGTTCTTCGGATTTTCAAACAAAAAAAGTGAGGCGAGAGGGCGAAATTATTTTACAAATATTATTTTTAATTTTGGAGATAAAAATTATGAGGCGAGCGAATACAAGAAATATAAATATTTTTAATTGAATTAAGTGTGATTTTAAAAAGCGGGCGCCTAAAAATAAAGATATAGAATCATCAGATATCATTTGTTTACCACATAAACTTAATATTTTTCAACTTTGTTGATATAGGTTACAATAAATAAGAAGTATTTCAGGTTTCAAAGACTTATTTTCTTTATACCTAATACATGTACTTTGCAACATTAACTGATAAGGTCTTTTTGAAGCATTTTATTTAAGTTTCATTTCTACAAACTTTCGATTCAGAGATATGCATATTGCTAGGGACACATCCAGTTTTGACATTCATTGCAAATGCAATATCCATTGCATCGCTTTGAGCATTTTCTTGAATTTTGATATGACATCACCAAACCTTTTGTGAATTTGTCGTTAACTGTCGGTCCGGTTTAAAATAGTCATCGATCAGTACCCCTTGCTTGTTCTAAGAGGCGAATAAATGGGGCGGTCCTTCAGATAGGACTACAAAAACTGAGATCCTTGTCACAGCAGGTTTGGCACGATAAAGATCCCTCAGTGCCATAAGCGCTGAGCATAGGCCTAAATTTTGCAGCCCTTCACCGGCAATGGTAACGTCTTCATGTGAGTGAAATATTCTCAAGAGAGACTTCAGTCAATATATAGGCTAATCAAACAATCAATCATATGCTATCAATGCTCTCTGAATAGTGGCATCGAATAGCGCTTCAAAAGTTTCATCGGCTTCCAGTTCGATTCCAGCATAAGGAACAACTTCCAATCCAGTGTTATGAAGTATCGTACATATTAAGATAGACATCATGAATAACTTAACCGTATTACACTGTTAGGAAATTTCTCGAGAGCCCGCGCTTCTGTCATTTGTCAGCATATACATCAAGGTTATTTGTTCGCTTGTTGTAAAAATTAAAAAAATATTTACGGATATCTTTGAACACGCGGGCGGATATTATTTTTTGATAATATTATAATTTGGATTTGTTACAAATAGAAGCGGCGAATCCGACGAACTAGATTACAAATTGGCATGGCCTAAGTATAAATCCTACCACTAAGTACTATGCACAACACTTGGTAAAGAGAAAAGCTGCGAAATACATGCAAGTGTACTATACTAGCTAAATTGATGTAAAAACTCTGCTGGAAACCTTGAGGTTTATAGCAGTCCCTAATTAGGGTTAGGGTTAAGGTTAGGGGTTAGGGTTATAACATACATGTAATTACGAGTTCATTTGGAGGTTCATCTCGTCACGTACTGTCAAGTGTAAATCACGTGTTGTATGTGGGCGGAGTTAACCATTCGTGTAAATAATAAAGGTGATGACTAGAGGTATCACACCGGTAATTGTCCAATCAAAATGAACTTAGTCAATTGTAGTTCCATATATTTAAAGAAAATCTTGTTTTCCTTGCGCGATTTCTCTCATTTCCTTTTCTTCTTTTCTCTTAATTTTTGTACCCCTCATTAGGAAATTTTGTGTAATTTGTAGAAATAATTAACCAAGTGTATGCAAAGGAACTATTTGCTGTTGGTAGCTGAGGCTACTTCCTGAGGTGCACTCCGGCTGTTTACACACATGTGAATTCAAGGTATCACACCGGTAATTATTTTCACTATATATTACTATAGAGGAAAAAAATTCGTTAAAAATCAGTTTACAGAATTGACGCCGAATAACGCAGTCAGAAACGTTCTATGTTACCTATCTCGTCTGCCGACACCAGAAAAACACCACCCTACGCGGCATTTTCGAAAATAAATTACCCCCAAACAAGACTACCCTCAAATCCACGTGTTTTTCACATGTGTGTAAACAGCCGGAGAACACCTCTGTCTGCTACAACACCTCTGTCAACGTCTAAATGTCAAGATTCTTGGCAAAACTTATTTTCACCTATTGCATTATCAATGATAATTTTACAAGTTTTAGTTTTAAGCTTTAAATCTTAAAGTAGATTTACAAAATCAAAGAAATCCATGATTATTCTAGTATTATTGAATAATGAATATCTATATCAACCTTTTAATTCTCCCAGGTGTCTCATATTTACCATCTACTGTTTTTAAAAAATTCAGACAAGTGTTTGGTTTGCTTAGATAATATCATTACAGTTTGATATGCTAAGTTAGTTTTAGTACATTTTGATTAACGTTTTAGGCGTTGACAGAGGTATTAGTGAAGCGTAGCGGGAACGATAACTCTGGGTAGAGATTGGAAAGGCAGGTGACCCACGAGTTACTTGCCCCTGATCATAGATAGAAAGATAAGGCGTAAGTCGAATAATACTTCGTAAAGGAATGTGTTTACGACGAAGAAGGCAAGAAAATTGTTGGGATTTTTTACTAATTAAGATTACTAATTAAACCCTAATTAACTCACATATTAAAAACGTAAGAAATAAATAATGCAATGAACGCAATATGGAGAGAAATACGATTTGATAGAAAGTGTACAAAGTATTATTTAATTAACATAATTAATCAAACCCCAATTCTCTCAGATTTTAAAAACAGTAAGAAATTTGATATCAAAAACTGTAAGGGGAGAGGTCAAACGATTGATTTCGGATAAAAATAAATTTAAATAGTTAGGGGGAGGGGGGGGGGGGGTTAAAACTTCTGTAAGTTTCTCTCATCCGACATCGATTACACATTAGTCGAAAAAGGAGAAAGACAAGTGACTGTTAAAAACCACATGACGATATTACATTTTAATGAACATTTGATAGTTTTAATATACACTTTCATTTGTGAATAAACAGAAGATAGGGTATACAGAGTTATTTATACTCATTTGTTCTTATTTGATCATCGATTATAGTTTAAACACTCATCATATCTAGTTTAGAAGGTCGTTGCGGGGGGGGGGGGGGGTGTAAAAACTGTGAATTTAGATTTTTTTTTGGTCAGACATTGAACTTTTGATCTCGCCCCTAGGAAGTAATTTTTATTAAAAAGTCTTATTAAAAGCAATACTGATAATACCTAGCGGTGGTCAAAGTAACATATTTTTAGAAATTATTTTTGAAAGTACAGAAGGGTATTTTTTATCAAAAGTTAATCATAGAAATCATTTTAATTACCCCCCCCCCCCCCTCATTCAGTACACAAAATCAACAATAACTTTCATTCAACATTATAACTCATTGAAAAGAGCATTCCTCAAAACCTCCTTTTCAGGGATATCGAGTTAATTATTACAGCCAAACTTACTCCAGATCCAGGGCGATATAAACACCTACTTTGGAGGGATACCAGGTAAGCTTTGCCACCCAGCAAGACCTATGCTAACCCTGCCTTTCAGGGATACCGAGTTAATTATAAAGGCTTAACTAGCCCGGGTTCCCGGGCGATCTAAAGTCACCTACTTTTGAGGGATACCAGATAAGCTTGGCCACCCAGCGATACCTATGCTAGACCTGCCTTTTTAGGGATACCGAGATAATTATCAAGGCTCACCTAGCCCGGGTTCTCGGGCGCTAAAGTCACCTACTTTCGAGGGATATCAGATAAGCTTTACCACCCAGCGAGACCTATGCTAGACCTGCCGTTCAGGGATACCGAGTTAATTATCGAGGCTCAACTAGCCCGGGTTCGTGGGCGATCTAAACACCTACTTTGGAAGGATACCAGATAAGCCTTACCACCCAGCGAGACCTATTGTAGACCTGCTTTTCAGGGATACCGAGTTAATTATCAAGCCTTAACTAGCCCGGGTTCCCGGGCGCTAAAGTCACCTACTATTTAGAGATATCTAAACACCTACTTTTAAGGGATACCAGATAAGCTTGGCCACCCAGCGAATCCTATACAAAACGTGCCCCTCAAGGATACCGAGTTAATCACCAATGCATAACGGCGGGTTTATTACGATTTTTAGGCTACGGTACTAATCTCCCTTTTAAGGATACTAATTTGGATTTCCTATACAAAGATCAATTCATAAGATTTGCCTTTTAGGGATACGGAGTTAGTAATCCTTTGACAGCCAAGCCAATTCCTAGGCTGTTTTACTAAGGTGCCGTTGGGGGCTTTTTTGCACAAATGAAGCTATTGAAATAACGTATTTCGCGCCTAGCATAGTCATTACTATGGAACTAAGATGTATAATACTAGTAAATGAGAAACACTTTGTACTGTAAAGGAAATGACGCTATAAAAAAAATCTCCATGGACATCCTTAATCGTTATGAAATAATCACCATGTTGCATTGACTAGATCAAATTAAAACAACATTTAGTGCGGAATTTTAATTTTTGATAGACTGATTAAGCTCATCAACTATGATAATTTGTAAATGAATGTGTGCACATATGATATTGGGTGTTAGTTGTTACCGTTTTTCTTTCTCTCGATCTCTTGTCTCTCTCCCTCCTCTCACTCTTTATCGGTCTAATCTATTTCTCCCCACTCAATGCCTCCATACCCGTCTTTCCCTCCCCCCCTCTCTCCCCACCCTTCCTCCTCCTCCTCTCTCTCTATCTCTCTCCATGTTTTCTCCCTCACTCCTTCTTTCCTCTCTTTCTCTCCTCTCATTAACCTCTCCCTCCCTCTCTCCCTCCCTATCATACTCTTCACCCTCCCTTTCTCCCTCTCCCCAACCATTTCTCTCACTCATTCCCTTTCCCACCATTCCTATCTCTCTTCCCTCTCCCCCTTTCTATCTCCTCTCTCTTCTCTCCCCTTATCCCTCTCCCTCCATCTCTTTCTCCCTATCATATCCTTCCCGTCTCTATCTCTCCCCATGTCTTTCTTCTCTTCTCTCTCTTCTTTTCTCTCACATCTCTTTACCTCTTCCACTTCCCCCTCTCTCCTCTCTTTCTCTTCTCTCTTCCCCACCCTTTCTCTCACTCATTTTATACCCTTCCTCTTTCTCTCTCTTCCCTCTCCCCATTTCTATTTCCTATTTCACTTATATCCCATCCTTCCTCTCTATCTCCCCATCTCTTTCTTCTTTTCTTTTCTCTCTCCTCCCTCTGTCGCATTCCCTCTTCCAGTCTTCCGTCTATCCCCCATTCCTCTCTTTCTCTTTTTTCTCTCCCACCCTTTCTCCATTTTCCACCCATCCTATCTCTCTCCCCTTTCTATCTTCTCTCACCTTCTCCTTTGTTCTTCTCTCCCTTTGTCCCCATCTCTCTATCTCCAATCCCCATCCTTCCACTCTCTAAACTCTCTTTCCTTTCATTCTCCTCCTCCCACACTTCCTCTCTTTTCCCTTTCTATCTCCCGATGCCCTATGTCTCTATTCCCTCTCTCTTCTCTCTCCCTCCCTTTCCCACCCTTTATCTTCTCTCTGTCCCCTCTTTATCTCTTTCCTCTTTCCCCTTCTCTCTCTTAACCTCTCCCTATTTATATTTCCCTCTGTTGTTCTTTCTATCTCCATCTTTCTAACCTCTTTCCCTCCCCCTCCTCTAATTCTCCTCTTTCTCTCCTTTCTATCACCACAGCTTTATCAACCCTCTCTCTCCCCACTCTATGTCTCTGCCACCCTTTCTCTATCTCCTGTCTTCATCCTCCGCTCTCTCTCTCTTTGTACTACCCTTTCCCTCTCTCCCTTCACTCTCTACCCTCTCCTCTTTATCGCTCTCTCTCTCATTCTCACCTCTTTATCTCTCTCTCTCATTCTCACCTCTTTATCTCTCTATCCACCCCTCTCTCTCCCTTTCTTTTTCTCCCCTCTCTCTCCGACTGCAGTGTAAAAGAAAGGCTCCTCATTTATTTTGATTAATTACATTATAATTTGCAGTTTAATCAATAAGTCCATTGAGTGAAGGTAAGATAATAATATTTTTATCTGTATACAAATATGATATACTCAAGATATATCATCATATTTTGGGCAAAAGCATGTATCATTGCATTGAGAGAGCTTGAGACACTGCAACCATATGTAATCAGAATTGTTACTGATATGCCAACATTACCATAAAAAGAAATGATTTATTATAAATCTTGGTTAAAAATCTAATTGAGAGTTACGCGTATAATTGATCCTTCTTTTCTGCAATATCACAGTCCTTGTAAGTATAAACAGCATTGTGATGATGTAACAATATAAGCTATTAACGCTATGACGTAAAATGTCAAAGACGTAGGATTAGGATGGACTCAATCGGATCACGCGCTCGTCTTTTTCCGTAACCGATAAAAAGACTCGGACGTGGATCGGCGCAAGAATTGCATCAAATTGATGCATTTCTTTCAATTGGAATTCCTCGAATGTCTCGCGCACTCAACATGGATCTCGGATGTAATACGATGGCATCCATGAGTGATTTTAATGCATTGTCAACTATGACGTCTCAGCCTACTGCAAGACGTTACGTATGTCATAGCTAGCAATGCATCAAATTCACTCACGGATGCCATCGTATTACATCGAGATCTATGTTGAGTGCGCGAGACATTCGAGGAGTTCCGATTGGCATTTCTTCGCCGGAAGCGCGCCTGTGGATGAGGTTAGAAGGTCTATATTGTGAGTCCGCGATTATCACGCAGGCAAATAACAATAAAGAAGTAGTTCGCAGTTAAAAAGTTTGAAGATATTGATATTAAGAGCATTAATATAAAAGTATGGATTTTATTTTAAACATAAAATGATCAAAAGATCATTAAAAAGTAGGGAAACTCTGTTCAAATTATTGTGTAAAGTAATGAACTTAGTGTTTACGTTCTTGTTTTGAAAGTTGTTTACGTTTGACGTTATGTTTTTTCTTCATTCTACAGTGACGTCACAGTATACGCGGCCTAAGAAATCACTATCCCATAATACCTAAGTGGAAGAGTTTGGTTTGTGAGCAAACGAACTCTGGTGGAAGTTTGGCGTTTCATATTGTAACGTACGCCTGTGACGTCATAGTTGTATTTGTGTACACATGACAACAGACTCTGATGGCGACGAGGTTCATTTGCGGTTACGGAAATAGCCGAGTAATTACATTGTACGATTGGGATAAACTAGGTCGGGTATGATATGAATTGGTACCCTTTTGACCTCGCTTCTCTCGCAAATCAGCGGGAAACCAGTTTAGGGTATGATATAAAAATACAAGAGACCTATGACGTCAAGTCGGATGACGTAACAATAGAAGTTGGGAGCGGTATGTAGTAATGATAACGCAGAAAAAATTGAGAAGGCCAAAAACGCTTTGACGTAGTAATGACAAGGAAAAAATCGAGAAAGTCGGCGTAGTGTTTAAATGCGTTAGTAATAAGTGTGTCAGTGGTACCATGTATGTATAGGAGGTGATATAGGTGATTTTATGGGTGGTGGTATGTGGTGTATGAGTGGTGGCACAATTTGTATGTGGTGTACACCACCCATACACTATCAACCACAACCTATACACCACATACTAATACACTGCCCATACTCCACATACCACCACCCATACTACAAAATACCATTACACCTATATCACATACCACTGCAATTGTTATGTCATTGTGTTTTCTGCTATTTCAATTTTTCTGACGTTATTTTCCCGACGTAAAGCTAAGAGCGTCTATTACGAGACTAACTTAGGTCCTAAACTGGTTCCCTACTGATTGGTGCTACACACGAGAGAAGCAAGATAATCAGGTTACCAGTTTACGTAGGTCCCAACCCAATCGGAACGCCTCGACATGGTGAGCCATTCTCTACCCAGAGTTCTGTGCGCTACCTTTAAAGGGAAAGGAAACGAGAATAATTGTTTCTATCATGTGATTATATTATCACGTGATTCCAAGCATTGGCAGAGGTATAAGCGAAGCTTGCGTAACGCTCCCTCTGGTAAGAGAAGCTTGCATAACACTCCCTCTATTGAGAGAATGATAGTGCGCGAGACATTCGAAGAATTCCGATTGGGTCCCAACCTAAACTGGTTCCCCGCTCATTGGTGCTACACCAATCGTTACTATACACAAGAGAACCGAGGTCAATTAACACGGTACCAGTTTAGTTCCAACCTAGTCCTATGTCATTCTCTCACAAGGGGGCGCGCTACGCAAGATTCATTTTGTTAGTACGTAAGTCCTCGAAGCTCGCGCTTCATAGTGCAGTAGGCTGTGACGTCATAGCTACATTTTGTTGTGGAGCGTAGTGTAACGCCCTCTGGTGAGAACCGTAAGCTCCAGGATTTTACAACTTGGTACCTGTGGTCACCATGATGAGAGGAAGGTGCTTATTGTTTTTCAAGGTCAGAAGTCAAAGGTCAAGGTCGTAGCATTACTTAGTAGGAAAACCTTGTAAGCAGGATACAAACCGAACCGTAAGCTCCAGGATATTGCAACTTGATACATTTGATCACTATGATGAAAGGAAATGCCTTTTTTTTTATTTTTTTTATAGAATTTTTTTATTTACAAAATTTTCACTTCATACATACACTGTTGCATACATGTGGGAGATAGGTTACATGGATATTTTCACAACATATTAAATTCATTTTAAAATACGAACTCAATAATATTAACTCTAATACTGTCTACATTTCATATTTACCTTATTCTTTTATGTAAGTATATGCATGATGTAAAAATCTTTTTCAGGAGAGAGAGAGAGAGAGAGAGAGAGAGAGAGAGAGAGAGAGAGATAAAGAGAGAGAGGTACATAAGGTATTATTTTCTTGGTAACAAATTTTGATAAGTATAATAGATCTAGATATAATATATCTATTGATCAAACACAAAAAAGAAGCACAAACCTATTTGATGAAAAAGTACAAATAGACCTAATTACTAACATAGATTTTCACATATTCTCTGCCAGTGAGCTTCATATTCATCATATTTACAGTTTCGTAGCAGCAAGTACTTCTCAACCACAATTCTGTCCGTAACTATTTTTCTAATCGCAGATATATGTACTTGCGGACTCTTTTGATATTTACAAGAAAAAATATATTGTTTTACTATAAGCAAAATCAAGTTTTGAACTTTATACATATGTATATATGCCTTTTGTTTTTTAAGGTCAAAGGTAAAGGTCGTAGTATCACTTAGAAATTGAGTAAGAACCCAGACCAACAATTTGTTTTATCATGGTTGGACCATGCGACAAAAATATTACATAGAGAGTACAATATTTGTCTTGTTTTTACGATGCAAAAAAAGTATGCCACATCCTGATGATTGCTGATACTACTTGAAGCCAAGTTCTGTAAATCGTTGTGTAAGAAAAACCCTCTACATTAGCTTTTCACGGGCATATTATGTACCGTTGGTGGTCCTCTTGTTTAGCTCACCTGCGCTGAAAGCTCAAGTGAGTTTTTCGGATCACTCTTTGTCCGTCTCTCCGTCTGTGTCCGTCATCGAACTTTTTTTTTTATTTTAAATTTTCAATTTCGTTTCCAGAACTGCTGGGTCAATTTCAACCAAACTTGGTACAAAGCATCCTTGGGTAAAGAGATTACAAGTTTGTTCAAATGAAGGAACAGACCCTTCAAAGGGAAGTTAATCACGAAAATACAAAATTGAATTGGTTAATTTAAAATCTCAAGAACTAGTTGGCCAGAAAATTTAAATTTGCATGAAAGCTTTCTGACATAGTGTAGATTCAAGTTTACTAAAATTATGGCCCCGAGGTAGTACGGGGTCACAATAAGGAATCAAAGTTTTACATGCGAATATATCGGGAAGATTTTTAAAGATCTTCTCAAGAACCACTGAGTCAGAAAAGTTGAAATTTACTTGAAAGTTCCCTGGTATAGGGTAGATTCTATTTTTTCAAATCATGGTCCCCGGGGTTAGGGTGGGGGCCACAATATGGGATCAAAGTTTACGTTTAGATATATAGGGGAAACCTTAACAATCTTCTCAAGAACCACTTGGTCAGAAAAGTGGCAATTTACATGAAAGCTTCCTTACATAGAATAGATTCAAGTTAGCTCAAATCATGGTCCTCGGGGGGTTAGGATGGGGTCACTGTCACATTAAAATGTGTTCTATAGATATATTTCAGTCTTAGTATCATATAACCCGTACTGAGCCCCTGTCAGTTCAGTTTTTATCACTGTAAATATCCCATTCGTAACCTTAGTTCACTGGACCTTTAAACCGCCAGTCCGTGCTACAAATCATATTGGACATGGTAGTCCAGGGAGAAGGACGTCATTATACTTCTCTCGTTACATGTAAATTGTATCACCATTGAATTCTTTATCTACATGGCTGGTACTGTGATGACAATATTTAGTTATATGGTCCTGCTGTTTCTGAGGTAAGGCTTTTATCTTATTTATACTGCCATCTTCGTAATTTTCTCTAATTTCATTCATTTGTCCTAAAACACCCAGTTATAGCATTTCTCATTAGTTTAAGCATGTCTATTTTGATATATTAAGTCACTTTCTATGTTTAGAAACGTGTTTGAATGTTGTAAGTATGGTATGCATATACGGTAATAAATTTACAAGTTTGTCCTTTGTGAGAATGCGCAACGTGGCCATTTTGTATGAGTTGTATATCTAGTCTTAGGAGTAACTAAGTGTTAGTGTATTTTGTATGTCTTACCAAGACAGTATCATTATCTAAAATGTGATAATGAGTATTATTATACTTTCATGTAAAATACTCGAACTTGATTGGTCGAGAAGCATTTGAAAAAACATATGTTACCCTCTGAGAACAAAAAACACGCGCCCCAGGGTGATAGTATCTAGCAACGGGTAACAGTACTTGACAACGGGTGATATTATAAAAAATTATCACATGCGTCAAATTTATGCGCGTACGGTTCGCCGTAGATTGCTAGACGACGTCGTTTGAGCGTTTGTAATAAACACGAGTACCCGCATCGAAATACGAAATATCGCACGACAGTGATTGATCAAATGTCAACAGACGTAAGTTTTTCTGCTTTCCAGTTTACATAACATTCAGTATAATAAAACAAATATTGCATGTATTTGAGGGTAACATTGAAATTTTCACCCCTCGAGAAACCATTGTCAACCTCGGCTACGCCTTGGTTGACAATGGTTTTCTCGGGGTGAAAATTTTCAATGTTACCCTCAACTACATGCAATATTTATATAGTACCATATGTACGTGTAGAGCCTCAATCCTTGTTTCATGTTGTATAATGTGTTTTGTTGGTGTATGTTGGAATAGGTCCTGTCCGCCTGTGTATTCCTTGTGATTTACCAACAACCTGTTATCCCGAGGAGCTCGGTTAAGTGTGGTGTCCGACCTGTGGACCCGTAAGACTTGTGTGTGTTTGAAGGGATCGTTTCTTCGTAGAACACGTCTTGTTGCAGAGACGGAGTGTATAAAGGACAAAACAGTGACAAACCAGGGACCGTTTCTTGTAGAACACGTCACAGGGACGGGTGTATGAAGGGCAAACCAGTAGCGACAATCCATACCAATCAACATCTTATTTGCATACTTATATCTTGATTATTAATTCCATTAAATATGTAAAGTGTTACAAATTTTTCTTCTCTTTGGATTGTCTCCACGTAAATCGCCAATGGCTCAGCTATTCGCGACAGTCACAATAGGGGATCAAAGTATTATATGCTAATATATTTTGGAAAAATCTTTAAAACTCTCTAGAGTTAGGGATTTTATACTTGGTATATGCATTCGTTACAGAAAGAGTTGAAGTGATCTTATGACTTTGACCTGGAAGTTTGACCTACTTTTAACAAAATTGTGACCTATACAAGATGTCTTGAACTATTTAAGATTGATCTTTCATATCTTATATAAATTTCTTGTGGCAAGACCTTTCATTTCATAGCATGTCCGCTGAACTTGTGACCTTGAACTCTGAGTTTGACCTACTGTTTAGAAAACATAACCTGCTAAGCATATCCGGAACTATTTAGATAAGGCTTTCATATTCTGTATATAAATTCTTCGGCAAGACGTTCTGAAACAATGGTGTTTGATCTTTTGACCTTGGTGTTTGACCTACTTTTGAAAAAAAACTTGACCCATTTAATATCTTCTGAACTATTTTATGGTTTTTATATTTTGTATATATACCTTGTTATATTTTGTTGTTTCACGTAATGACCTTGAACAATCGCTGGGAAAAGATGGCTCGGGTGAACGATGTGGCTCATTGGCCTCTTGTTTGACAGCGTACATTTCCCATTATTTTTCACATTCAAAAACTATCTTTACAATCTAAAGTAAATATTTTGGGTACACCCCTATTTTTCAAAGTATTATGTAAGCTTGAACAAGAGAAGACAACGAGCGTTGACAGTCACATCCCGTGGTAAGCCCATATCTTGATCAGGTAATCTGAGTAATCCGTAGTCAAAGTAGTATGTGAAGAACATCCTCACAATTGGTGTGTACTGTAACTCGTCAGACAACATTTGACCCTATGAATTGAACCCGTGTAGAGGAGGACGAACACTTGCTACCCCCGCCCCTCACGACCCTTTACAATTTAAGATAGTGAACTTTGAGTAAAGATCGTCGTTTATTTGCGTGTGTGGTGTTTTCCCTTGCAGCCCTACAGGATTTTGAAGTTTGGTTTTATTTAGTTTTAAAATTGAATTGATTTTTCTTTTATTTTGCTGGTCAAGAATTATAGACAACTGTGAAGTCAACTTCCCATAAAACTGTACTCTCTTTTACGTTGGAAACAGAACTATGAGCCTGTAATGCCAATCCACCAATGAATGAAACAACCATTCCTGAAGATATACCAGGTAGCAGATTGATATCTGCCTGGGATTGAAAAATATCACTAATTGTACCTCATTTTGAATTCATACCATAATTTATTTCTTTTATAAATATAAATACGAGCTGACCAAGCTAACACCAGCTTGGATTTATTTCTGTTGTTAAATATCATGAAAATAATATTCAAATATTACCGGTAAGATATACATGTATATAAACTCTGCAAATTGATATACGATCTATTCTACATGACATGCATTTTTACAAACACTTACGAAGATGACATGTCTTTTATTTTACCTTGGAAAATTCTACATTAAGAAAACTGTTTATTTGTTTAAGTTCATGTAATTGTATCATGGCTACTGCTTGCTTAGATTTCGGGAATAAGAGAAGGTCTTGCAACCCTTCCGTAAGATATATCATTTAAATGATCCAGTTATCTCGTTACAACGAGGTGAATAAGTCGTTATCACCAGATAATTACATGTAATTCGTTATAACGAGATAGTTAACTCGAAATAACGAAATAAATATCCCGTTATAACTAGATAGATAACTCGTTATAAGATATTAACTCATAATGAAACAATTAACTCGTTATAACGAGATAATCAACTAAGTACGAGTATAAAGAGATAACAAATTCGTTATAACGAGATAATAACCCGTTACAACGAGATAATTTACTCGTTATAATGAAATAATCAATTTGTTGTAACGAGATAACTAAATCCCTATAATGAGATAACTAACTTGTTTTCACCTTTCAAAAATGAGCCTATCCGGCTTTCGTAGTAATCATTATGAACTACGTTTGCTCCTTGTATAGAAAACCTTAATTGCTATCACTCAAAGACGGGTTAGCACAGCACCCTGGATATCGGATTGGTTATGCGTTGATAATTAACTCGGTATCCCTGAAAGGCAGGTCTAGCATAGGTCTCGCTGGGTGGTAAAGCTTATCTGGTATCCCTCAAAAGTAGGTGTTTAGATTGCTCGGGAACCCGGGCTAGTTGAGCCTTGATAATTAACTAAATATCCCTGAAAGGTAGGTCTAGCATAGGGCTCGCTCGGTGGTAAAGCTTATCTGGTATCCCTCAAAAGTAGATGACGTTAGCGCCCGGGAACCCGGGCTAGTTTTGGCTTGATAATTAACTCAGTATCCCTGAAAGGCATAGCATAGGTCTCGCTGGGTGGTAAAGCTTATCTGGTATCCCTCAAAAGTAGGTGACTTTAGCGCCCGAGAACCCAGGCTAGTTGAGCCTTGATAATGAACTTGGTATCCCTGAAAGGCAAGTCTAGCATAGGTCTCACTGGGTGGTAAAGTTTATCTGATATTATTCAAAAGTAGGTGTTTAGATCGCCCAGGAACCCGGGCTAGTTGAGCCTTGATAATTAACTCGGTATCCCTGAAAGGCAGGTCTAGCATAGGTCTCGCTGGGTGGTAAAGCTTATCTGGTATCCCTCAAATGTAGGTGACTTTAGATCGTCCGGGAACCCGGGCTAGTTAAGCCTTTATAATTAACTCGGTATCCTTGAAATTCAGGACTAGCATAGGTCTTGCTGGGTGGCAAAGCTTACCTGGTATCCGTCAAAAGTAATTGACTTTAGCGCCCTGGATCTGGAGCTAGTTTGGCCTTAATAATTAACTCGATATCCCTGAAAAGCAGGGTTAGGGTTAGGGTTAAGGTTAGGGTTAGGGTTAAGGGTTAGGGTTAGGGTTGGGTTAGGGTTTAGGGTTAGGGTTAGGGTTAAGGTTAGGGTTAGGGTTAGGGTTAGGGTTTAGGGTTTAGGGTTAGGGTTAGGGTTAAGGGTTAGGGTTAGGGTTAGGGTTAATGGTTAGGGTTAGGGTTAGGGTTTAGAGTTTAGGGTTAGGGTTAGGGTTTAGGGGTTAGGGTTAGGGTTAGGGTTTTGGGTTAGGGTTAGGGTTAGGGTTAGGGTTTAGGGTTAGGGTTAGGGGTTAGGGGTTAGGGTTAGGGTTTGGGTTTGGGTTAGGGTTAGGTTTAGGGTTTAGGGTTAGGGTTAGGGTTAGGGTTAAGGTTAAGGGTAAGGGTTAGGGTTAGGGTTAAGGGTTAGGGTTAGGGTTAGGGTTATAGTCTACCCCCCAAAAAAGTGTAAAAAACGACCCGATTTATGTAAAAAACGACTCGACCAAAAAAAAAGTGTAAAAAACGACTTGGTCAAAGTGTAAAAAACGACGTAAGTGGTAAAAATCGACTTACGGACTTAGAAATTTTCCGGGCTAAAAAAATATCAATTTTTTTTAATATCTTAGATTTCAAGCGGTTAGATTTGGGTCACAATGCACTTAGTTAGAACTTTTTCTGAGACTTGGTTTTTGAGTTATGGATTAGCCTTGAGTCGTTTTTTACACTTCTGCTACCATCACGAAAAAAAGGGATCAATTGGAATTTTTTTCATAGAAATATTCTTTGGCATATTTTAAGATTCGTTTTTGAACACGTTTCGACCACTTGCGTAGGAACAGTCGCTATCCAAGATGCTTGGTGGAATACAGTAATTGACCTTGATATTGTGCTCAGTGCTGAACTTTGCGGTCTCTGTCATCAAGATCTATATCTTTTTCTATTAGGTGCCAGAATGTTCACAGTTAATCTTTCCCATTATGACGAACCCGGCTTGCATCTTCTGAACTTCCGCTTCCTGAGGGATGCAGCAGCATGTTACAACAGACAGTTACGTCTTACATAACTGCAGGTTTTTTCACCATTTCCGGTGTTCAATTCTAATTAGCTATATATCGCCTGTACTTATTTTGTACTCAACTTTCTTTTTATGTACAAATCTCATATCCTTTTCCTTTGTATATATGAATATGTGTAATACTCTAATGATGTAATTTCTGTAATTGTTCATGCAATCTCCCATGGGAGGAAATAAAGAAAGAATGAAAAGGGTTAGACAATTATTCAGAAAAATTGGTTTCTTAATATTTAAAGGAAATGAAGGTTTATTTTAATGTTTTAAGGTACCTAAAGCTAATTTTAAGGACTTAGACTTAGATATAGGTACCCGTATACAGGTAAACAATATGGGATTGATATTGGGTCGTTTTTTACACTTTTCTAACCCTGGGGTACAAAAATCATTCAGAATCTTCGTTTTCTTAACTATTTAAAGGAAATGAAGGTTTATTTTAATGTTACCAAAAGGTAATTTTACGGAAAAAATGAATAGCGACTACAGAAATGCAGATTTTTAGATTTCATATATATCTTATTAGAGTTATCTCTCTTGTACCGTTGACGTTTAGGGTTCATGAAATAAACAATATGTAGGCTTGTATATCTTATTAGAGTTACCTCTCTTGTACTGTTCATTTTCGATAATGACTAATGCTATTAGGAGCGGAATTCTTTATTGATTATTATATTTCAATCTTTATATAATTTTTTTTGCCTCATTAAGACGAGAAAGAATATATGTAAATAAAACATATAGATTGGAAAATAAAGTTTTTAAACTTTAATAAGATATCTCTTATTCAACCTGTTAATTTCAAATTATATGCCAAGATTTTTGAGAGTCAAATTTTCATTTCTTAAGCTATGTGAGTTTGCTTTATACCATCCTTTTCCTCTCGAAAAGACAAAAAAGATTATGTAGTTAAAATAAATGTAGGATGGATAATAAAAATGTTATGCTCCAAACTTTCTATAATTTGAAATGATACTTTTTTGATAAATGACTGTAGTGCAATTACGGGCTGAATTCTTTATCGATTATTATATTTCAATCTTCTTTATATTCTTTCTCGTCTTAATGAGGCAAAAAAATGGTATAAAGAACATTGAAATGTAATAATCAATAAAAAATTCAGCCCCTAATCGCACTACAGTCATTTATCGAAAAAAGCTCATTTCAAATTATACAAGGTTTGGGGCATAAGATTTTTACTATCCATCCTACATTTATTTTAATTACATATTATTTTTTGTCTTTTCGAGAGGAAAAAGATGGTATAAAGGACACTCACATAGCTTAAGAAATGAAAATTTGACTTTCAAAAATCTATGCATATACTGTGATATTAACAGGTTGAATAAGAAATATTCTTTTAAAGTCTAAAAACTTTATTTTTCAAGCTATATGTTTTATTTACATATATTCTTTCTCGTCTTAATGAGGCAAAAAAATGGTATAAAGAACATTGAAATGTAATAATCAATAAAAAATTCAGCCCCTAATCGCACTACAGTCATTTATCGAAAAAGGCTCATTTCAAATTAGAGAAGGTTTGGGGCATAAGATTTTTACTATCCATCCTACATTTATTTTAATTACATATTATTTTTTGTCTTTTCGAGAGGAAAAAGATGGTATAAAGGACACTCACATAGCTTAAGAAATGAAAATTTGACTTTCAAAAATCTATGCATATACTGTGATATTAACAGGTTGAATAAGAAATATTCTTTTAAAATAAAGTCTAAAAACTTTATTTTTCAAGTTATATGTTTTATTTACTTATATTCTTTCTCGTCTTAATGAGGCAAAAAAAATGGTATAAAGAACATTGAAATGTAATAATCAATAAAAAATTCAGCCCCTAATCGCACTACAGTCATTTATCGAAAAAGGCTAATTTCAAATTATAGAAGGTTTGGGGCATAACATTTTTACTATCCATCCTACATTTATTTTAATTACATATTATTTTTTGTCTTTTCGAGAGGAAAAAGATGGTATAAAGGACACTCACATAGCTTAAGAAATGAAAATTTGACTTTCAAAAATCTATGCATATACTGTGATATTAACAGGGTGAATAAGAAATATTCTTTTAAAGTCTAAAAACTTTATTTTTCAAGCTATATGTTTTATTTACATATATTCTTTCTCGTCTTAATGAGGCAAAAAAATGGTATAAAGAACATTGAAATGTAATAATCAATAAAAAATTCAGCCCCTAATCGCACTACAGTCATTTATCGAAAAAGGCTCATTTCAAATTATAGAAGGTTTGGGGCATAACATTTTTACTATCCATCCTACATTTATTTTAATTACATATTATTTTTTGTCTTTTCGAGAGGAAAAAGATGGTATAAAGGACACTCACATAGCTTAAGAAATGAAAATTTGACTTTCAAAAATCAATGCATATACTGTGATATTAACAGGTTGAATAAGAAATATCTTATTAAAGTCTAAAAACTTTACTCACTGCGGGAAAGTTACCTACTGTTCCCAAGCCATAGTTTGTCGAGAAAACAAATCACGACTACAGAAATAGAAAACACCTATACTTGGGCTTATTTTTGGTCGAGTCGTTTTTTACACTTTTCCAGTACTTAAAATAGTCCGAACTATCTATATACAGAGAATGCACTCTATGTACAGACTACAGGGGACTCACTGCGGGAAAGTTACCTACTGTTCCCAAGCCATAGTTTGTCGAAAAAACAAATCACGACTACAGAAATAGAAAACACCTATACTTGGGCTTATTTTTGGTCGAGTCGTTTTTTTTTTTTTTTACACTTTTCCAGTATTTAAAATAGTCCGAACTATCTATATACAGGGAATGCACTCTATGTACAGACTACAGGGGACTCACTGCGGGAAAGTTACCTACTGTTCCCAAACCATAGTTTGTCGAAAAAACAAATCGCGACTACAGAAATAGAAAACACCTATACTTGGGCTTATTTTTGGTCGAGTCGTTTTTTACACTTTTCCAGTACTTAAAATAGTCCGAACTATCTACAGTAGAAAAGGTTTTTAAATATAAATGCTAGTCCCAATGGGTAGAACATTAAAAAAAATCGATAATTTTTGAGCCCGGAAAATATCTTAGTTCAAAAGTCACTTTTTTGCAACTTTCGTCATTTTTTACACTTTTTATGTTTGGTCGTGTCGTTGGTCGAGTCGTTTTTTTTTTTTTACATTTTTCCTGTACTCTAAATAAATTTATGGTCAATCTTTTGACTTTCAAAAGTGGGTCTCCATCGTCTTAGAATGGCCCAAAACACCTATAAAATATGTCCACAATTTAAGATCCACCCTTTTGGACTTACCCTTTTTTCAACCAATTACAGAGGACTCACTTTATAGTTTACAGGGGACACACTCTATATACAGACTACCGGGGATTCATTCTATATACTGACTACAGGGGACTCACTCTCTATAGACAGACTACAGGGGACTCCCTCTATAAATCGAGCTCCCTATATGCACCACGAGGCGAATGCGGGACCCGCTGCATCCCAGAACGCGAATTTCGGTATTTTCGGTAAATACGGCAAATTGGACGGCCTTTTCTTCTTCGGAGAGTTAATTTATCGACTATAATTTATTTTCCCCAACTACATACATTCTTTATGAATGTTTTGGAGGGTAGAACATGTCTACAACTAACTAGGTAGTCCCCGTAGAGCTAAAATACAGAAAGCTAACCCTTTCACATAGAAATCCGCCATAGAATCTTTAGAGACCCGCCCTTTCTGTGCCCCTAAAGGGGCTGGAAAAAACAATCGAACATGGTACCCTGCTTGAAATTTAATGCTCTTTACAACAAAAATATCGGTGTGGCTCTACTTTGCTTCGTATAAGCACCCCGAGGCGAATGGGGGACCCGCTGCATCCCAGAACGCGAATTTCGGTATTTTCGGTAAATACGGTAAATTGGACGGCCTTTTCTTCTTCGGAGAGTTAATTAATCGACTATAATTTATTTTTCCCAACTACATACATTCTTTATGAATGTTTTGGAGGGTTGAACATGTCTACACCTACCTAGGTAGTCCCCGTAGAGCTAAAATACAGAGGGATAACCCTTTCACATAGAAAAAGACCATTTTCAATAGTGTAAATTGTAACTTAACGTTTAACATGGGATATATAGTAATGGTCTACCCCCTGGGGTTAGCATTTATAGTTTAATGGGATATTTCTTATTTAACCTGTTAATATCAAAGTATATGCACACTTACATAGATTAAGAAATGAAAATTTGACCCTCAACAATCTATGCATATACGCGAATTTCGGTATTTTCTGTAAATACGGCAAATTGGACGGCCGTTTCTTCTTCGGAGAGTTAATTAATCGACTATAATTTATTTTTCCCAACTACATACATTCTTTATGAATGTTTTGGTGGGTAGAACATGTCTACAACTACCTAGGTCGTCCCCGTAGAGCTAAAATACAGAGGGCTAACCCTTTCACATAGAAATCCGCCATAGAGTCTTTAGAGAGCCGCCCTTTCTTTGGCCCTAAAGGGGCTGAAAAAAACCCCACTATATATATAGAGGGAGTCCCCTGTAGTCAGTATATAGAATGATTCCCCGGTAGTCTGTATATAGAGTGTGTCCCCTGTAAACTATAAAGTGAGTCCTCTATAATTGGTTGAAAAGGGTGGACCTTAAATTGGGGACATGTTTTCTAGGTGTTTTGGACCATTCTAAGACGATGCAGACCCACTTTTGAAAGTCGAAAAATTGACCATAAATTTATTTAAAGTCCAGGAAAAATGTAAAAAACTATTCTACAGTAGAAAAGGTTTTTAAATATAAATGGGACTCACTCTATATACATACTACAGGGGACTCACTCTATAGACAGTGTACAGGAAACTCAATCTATGCATACACTTTGATATTAACAGGTTGAATAAGAAATATCCTTTTAAAGTCTAAAAACTTTATTTTTCAATCCATATGTTTTATTTACATATATTCTTTCTCGTCTTAATGAGGCAAAAAAAAAAAATGGTATAAAGAACATTGAAATATAATAATCAATAAAGAATTCAGCTCCTAATAGCATTACAGTCATTTATCAAAAAAGGTCAATTTCAAATTACAGAAGGTTTGGGGCATAACCTTTTTTTTATCCATCCTACATTTATTTTAATTACATATTCTTTTTTGTCTTTTCGAGACGAAAAAGATGGTATAAAGCACACTTACATAGCTTAAGAAATGAAAATTTGACCCTAAAAAATCAATGCATACACTTTGATATTAACAGGTTGAATAAGAAATATCCTTTTAAAGTCTAAAAACTTTATTTTTCAATCCATATGTTTTATTTACATATATTCTTTCTCGTCTTAATGAGGCAAAAGAAATTGGTATAAAGAACATTGAAATATAATAATCAATAAAGAGTTCAGCCCCCAATAGCATTACAGTCATTTATCGAAAAAGGCTAATTTCAAATTACAGAAGGTTTGGGGCATAACCTTTTTTTTATCCATCCTACATTTATTTTAATTACATATTCTTTTTTGTCTTTTCGAGACGAAAAGGATGGTATAAAGGACACTTACATAGCTTAAGAAATGAAAATTTGACCCTAAATAATCTATGCATACACTTTGATATTAACAGGTTGAATAAGAAATATCCTTTTAAAGTCTAAAAACTTTATTTTTCAATCCATATGTTTTATTTACATATATTCTTTCTCGTCTTAATGAGGCAAAAAAAAAAATGGTATAAAGAACATTGAAATATAATAATCAATAAAGAGTTCAGCCCCCAATAGCATTACAGTCATTTATCGAAAAAGGCTAATTTCAAATTACAGAAGATTTGGGGCATAACCTTTTTTTTTTATCCATCCTACATTTATTTTAATTACATATTCTTTTTTGTCTTTTCGAGACGAAAAATATGGTATAAAGCACCCTTACATAGCTTAAGAAATGAAAATTTGACCCTAAATAATCTATGCATTCACTTTGATATTAACAGGTTGAATAAGAAATATCCTTTTAAAGTCTAAAAACTTTATTTTTCAATCCATATGTTTTATTTACATATATTCTTTCTCGTCTTAATGAGGGAAAAAAAAATGGTATAAAGAACATTGAAATATAATAATCAATAAAGAGTTCAGCCCCCAATAGCATATATACAGTCATTTATCGAAAAAGGCTAATTTCAAATTACAGAAGGTTTGGGGCATAACCTTTTTTTTATCCATCCTAAATTTATTTTAATTACATATTCTTTTGTGTCTTTTCGAGACGAAAAAGATGGTATAAAGCACACTTACATAGCTTAAGAAATGAAAATTTGACCCTCAAAAATCTATGCATACACTTTGATATTAACAGGTTGAATAAGAAATATCCTATTAAAGTCTAAAAACTTTATTTTTCAATCCATATGTTTTATTTACATATATTCTTTCTCGTCTTAATGAGGCAAAAAAAAAATGGTATAAAGAACATTGAAATATAATAATCAATAAAGAGTTCAGCCCCCAATAGCATATATACAGTCATTTATCGAAAAAGGCTAATTTCAAATTACAGAAGGTTTGGGGCATAACCTTTTTTTTTATCTATCCTACATTTATTTTAATTACATATTCTTTTTTGTCTTTTCGAGACGAAAAAGATGGTATAAAGCACACTTACATAGCTTAAGAAATGAAAATTTGACCCTAAATAATCTATGCATACACTTTGATATTAACAGGTTGAATAAGAAATATCCTTTTAAAGTCTAAAAACTTTATTTTTCAATCCATATGTTTTATTTACATATATTCTTTCTCGTCTTAATGAGGCAAAAAAAAATGGTATAAAGAACATTGAAATATAATAATCAATAAAGAGTTCAGCCCCCAATAGCATTACAGTCATTTATCGAAAAAGGCTAATTTCAAATTACAGAAGGTTTGGGGCATAACCTTTTTTTTTATCCATCCTACATTTATTTTAATTACATATTCTTTTTTGTCTTTTCGAGAGGAAAAAGATGGTATAAAGGACCCTTACATAGCTTAAGAAATGAAAATTTGACCCTAAATAATCTATGCATACACTTTGATATTAACAGGTTGAATAAGAAATATCCTTTTAAAGTCTAAAAACTTTATTTTTCAATCCATATGTTTTATTTACATATATTCTTTCTCGTCTTAATGAGGCAAAAGAAATTGGTATAAAGAACATTGAAATATAATAATCAATAAAGAGTTCAGCTCCTAATAGCATTACAGTCATTTATCGAAAATGGTCAATTTCAAATTACAGAAGGTTTGGTACATAACCTTTTTTTTTATCCATCCTACATTTATTTTAATTACATATTCTACTTTGTCTTTTCGAGAGGAAAAAGATGGTATAAAGGACCCTTACATAGCTTAAGAAATGAAAATTTGACCCTAAATAATCTATGCATACACTTTGATATTAACAGGTTGAATAAGAAATATCCTTTTAAAGTCTAAAAACTTTATTTTTCAATCCATATGTTTTATTTACATATATTCTTTCTCGTCTTAATGAGGCAAAAGAAATTGGTATAAAGAACATTGAAATATAATAATCAATAAAGAGTTCAGCTCCTAATAGCATTACAGTCATTTATCGAAAATGGTAAATTTCAAATTACAGAAGGTTTGGGGCATAACCTTTTTTTTATCCATCCTACATTTATTTTAATTACATATTCCTTTTTGTCTTTTCGAGACGAAAAAGATGGTATAAAGCACACTTACATAGCTTAAGAAATGAAAATTTGACCCTAAATAATCTATGCATACACTTTGATATTAACAGGTTGAATAAGAAATATCCTATTAAAGTCTAAAAACTTTATTTTTCAATCTATATGTTTTATTTACATATATTCTTTCTCGTCTTAATGAGGCAAAAGAAATTGGTATAAAGAACATTGAAATATAATAATCAATAAAGAGTTCAGCTCCTAATAGCATTACAGTCATTTATCGAAAATGGTCAATTTCAAATTACAGAAGGTTTGGGACATAACCTTTTTTTTATCCATCCTACATTTATTTTAATTACATATTCTTTTTTGTCTTTTCGAGACGAAAAAGATGGTATAAAGCACACTTACATAGCTTAAGAAATGAAAATTTGACCCTCAAAAATCTATGCATACACTTTGATATTAACAGGTTGAATAAGAAATATCCTATTAAAGTCTAAAAACTTTATTTTTCAAGCTATATGTGTTGTTTACATATATTCTTTCTCGTCTTAATGAGGCAAAAAAAAATGGTATAAAGAACATTGAAATATAATAATCAATAAAGAGTTCAGCCCCCAATAGCATTACAGTCATTTATCGAAAAAGGCTAATTTCAAATTACAGAAGGTTTGGGGCATAACCTTTTTTTTTATCTATCCTACATTTATTTTAATTACATATTCTTTTTTGTCTTTTCGAGACGAAAAAGATGGTATAAAGCACACTTACATAGCTTAAGAAATGAAAATTTGACCCTAAATAATCTATGCATACACTTTGATATTAACAGGTTGAATAAGAAATATCCTTTTAAAGTCTAAAAACTTTATTTTTCAATCCATATGTTTTATTTACATATATTCTTTCTCGTCTTAATGAGGCAAAAAAAAATGGTATAAAGAACATTGAAATATAATAATCAATAAAGAGTTCAGCCCCCAATAGCATTACAGTCATTTATCGAAAAAGGCTAATTTCAAATTACAGAAGGTTTGGGGCATAACCTTTTTTTTTATCCATCCTACATTTATTTTAATTACATATTCTTTTTTGTCTTTTCGAGAGGAAAAAGATGGTATAAAGGACCCTTACATAGCTTAAGAAATGAAAATTTGACCCTAAATAATCTATGCATACACTTTGATATTAACAGGTTGAATAAGAAATATCCTTTTAAAGTCTAAAAACTTTATTTTTCAATCCATATGTTTTATTTACATATATTCTTTCTCGTCTTAATGAGGCAAAAGAAATTGGTATAAAGAACATTGAAATATAATAATCAATAAAGAGTTCAGCTCCTAATAGCATTACAGTCATTTATCGAAAATGGTCAATTTCAAATTACAGAAGGTTTGGTACATAACCTTTTTTTTTATCCATCCTACATTTATTTTAATTACATATTCTACTTTGTCTTTTCGAGAGGAAAAAGATGGCATAAAGGACCCTTACATAGCTTAAGAAATGAAAATTTGACCCTAAATAATCTATGCATACACTTTGATATTAACAGGTTGAATAAGAAATATCCTTTTAAAGTCTAAAAACTTTATTTTTCAATCCATATGTTTTATTTACATATATTCTTTCTCGTCTTAATGAGGCAAAAGAAATTGGTATAAAGAACATTGAAATATAATAATCAATAAAGAGTTCAGCTCCTAATAGCATTACAGTCATTTATCGAAAATGGTAAATTTCAAATTACAGAAGGTTTGGGGCATAACCTTTTTTTTATCCATCCTACATTTATTTTAATTACATATTCCTTTTTGTCTTTTCGAGACGAAAAAGATGGTATAAAGCACACTTACATAGCTTAAGAAATGAAAATTTGACCCTAAATAATCTATGCATACACTTTGATATTAACAGGTTGAATAAGAAATATCCTTTTAAAGTCTAAAAACTTTATTTTTCAATCCATATGTTTTATTTACATATATTCTTTCTCGTCTTAATGAGGCAAAAAAAAAAATGGTATAAAGAACATTGAAATATAATAATCAATAAAGAGTTCAGTCCCCAATAGCATTACAGTCATTTATCGAAAAAGGCTAATTTCAAATTACAGAAGGTTTGGGGCATAACCTTTTTTTTATCCATCCTACATTTATTTTAATTACATATTCTTTTTTGTCTTTTCGAGACGAAAAAGATGGTATAAAGCACACTTACATAGCTTAAGAAATGAAAATTTGACCCTCAAAAATCTATGCATACACTTTGATATTAACAGGTTGAATAAGAAATATCCTATTAAAGTCTAAAAACTTTATTTTTCAATCTATATGTTTTATTTACATATATTCTTTCTCGTCTTAATGAGGCAAAAGAAATTGGTATAAAGAACATTGAAATATAATAATCAATAAAGAGTTCAGCTCCTAATAGCATTACAGTCATTTATCGAAAATGGTCAATTTCAAATTACAGAAGGTTTGGGACATAACCTTTTTTTTATCCATCCTACATTTATTTTAATTACATATTCTTTTTTGTCTTTTCGAGACGAAAAAGATGGTATAAAGCACACTTACATAGCTTAAGAAATGAAAATTTGACCCTCAAAAATCTATGCATACACTTTGATATTAACAGGTTGAATAAGAAATATCCTATTAAAGTCTAAAAACTTTATTTTTCAAGCTATATGTGTTGTTTACATATATTCTTTCTCGTCTTAATGAGGCAAAAAAAAATGGTATAAAGAACATTGAAATATAATAATCAATAAAGAGTTCAGCCCCCAATAGCATTACAGTCATTTATCGAAAAAGGCTAATTTCAAATTACAGAAGGTTTGGGGCATAACCTTTTTTTTTATCCATCCTACATTTATTTTAATTACATATTCTTTTTTGTCTTTTCGAGAGGAAAAAGATGGTATAAAGGACCCTTACATAGCTTAAGAAATGAAAATTTGACCCTAAATAATCTATGCATACACTTTGATATTAACAGGTTGAATAAGAAATATCCTTTTAAAGTCTAAAAACTTTATTTTTCAATCCATATGTTTTATTTACATATATTCTTTCTCGTCTTAATGAGGCAAAAGAAATTGGTATAAAGAACATTGAAATATAATAATCAATAAAGAGTTCAGCTCCTAATAGCATTACAGTCATTTATCGAAAATGGTCAATTTCAAATTACAGAAGGTTTGGTACATAACCTTTTTTTTATCCATCCTATATTTATTTTAATTACATATTCTTCTTTGTCTTTTCGAGAGGAAAAAGATGGTATAAAGGACCCTTACATAGCTTAAGAAATGAAAATTTGACCCTAAATAATCTATGCATACACTTTGATATTAACAGGTTGAATAAGAAATATCCTTTTAAAGTCTAAAAACTTTATTTTTCAATCCATATGTTTTATTTACATATATTCTTTCTCGTCTTAATGAGGCAAAAGAAATTGGTATAAAGAACATTGAAATATAATAATCAATAAAGAGTTCAGCTCCTAATAGCATTACAGTCATTTATCGAAAATGGTAAATTTCAAATTACAGAAGGTTTGGGGCATAACCTTTTTTTTATCCATCCTACATTTATTTTAATTACATATTCCTTTTTGTCTTTTCGAGACGAAAAAGATGGTATAAAGCACACTTACATAGCTTAAGAAATGAAAATTTGACCCTAAATAATCTATGCATACACTTTGATATTAACAGGTTGAATAAGAAATATCCTTTTAAAGTCTAAAAACTTTATTTTTCAATCCATATGTTTTATTTACATATATTCTTTCTCGTCTTAATGAGGCAAAAAAAAAAAAATGGTATAAAGAACATTGAAATATAATAATCAATAAAGAGTTCAGCCCCCAATAGCATTACAGTCATTTATCGAAAAAGGCTAATTTCAAATTACAGAAGGTTTGGGGCATAACCTTTTTTTTATCCATCCTACATTTATTTTAATTACATATTCTTTTTTGTCTTTTCGAGACGAAAAAGATGGTATAAAGCACACTTACATAGCTTAAGAAATGAAAATTTGACCCTCAAAAATCTATGCATACACTTTGATATTAACAGGTTGAATAAGAAATATCCTATTAAAGTCTAAAAACTTTATTTTTCAATCTATATGTTTTATTTACATATATTCTTTCTCGTCTTAATGAGGCAAAAGAAATTGGTATAAAGAACATTGAAATATAATAATCAATAAAGAGTTCAGCTCCTAATAGCATTACAGTCATTTATCGAAAATGGTCAATTTCAAATTACAGAAGGTTTGGGACATAACCTTTTTTTTATCCATCCTACATTTATTTTAATTACATATTCTTTTTTGTCTTTTCGAGACGAAAAAGATGGTATAAAGCACACTTACATAGCTTAAGAAATGAAAATTTGACCCTCAAAAATCTATGCATACACTTTGATATTAACAGGTTGAATAAGAAATATCCTATTAAAGTCTAAAAACTTTATTTTTCAAGCTATATGTGTTGTTTACATATATTCTTTCTCGTCTTAGTGAGACAAAAAAAATTGGTATAAAGAACATTGAAATATAATAATCAATAAAGAGTTCAGCTCCTAATAGCATTACAGTCATTTATCGAAAAAGGTCAATTTCAAATTACAGAAGGTTTGGGGCATAACCTTTTTTTTATCCATCCTACATTTATTTTACTTACATATTCTTTTTTGTCTTTTCGAGAGGAAAAAGATGGTATAAAGCACACTTACATAGCTTAAGAAATGAAAATTTGACTCTCAAAAATCTATGCATACACTTTGATATTAACAGGTTGAATAAGAAATATCCTATTAAAGTCTAAAAACTTTATTTTTCAAGCTATATGTGTTGTTTACATATATTCTTTCTCGTCTTAGTGAGGCAAAAAAAAATTGGTATAAAGAACATTGAAATATAATAATCAATAAAGAATTCAGCTCCTAGTAGCACTACAGTCATTTATCAAAAAAGGTCAATTTCAAATTACAGAAGGTTTGGGGCATAACCTTTTTTTTTATCCATCCTACATTTATTTTAATTACATATTCTTTTTTGTCTTTTCGAGACGAAAAAGATGGTATAAAGCACACTTACATAGCTTAAGAAATGAAAATTTGACTCTCAAAAATCTATGCATACACTTTGATATTAACAGGTTGAATAAGAAATATCCTTTTAAAGTCTAAAAACTTTATTTTTCAATCCATATGTTTTATTTACATATATTCTTTCTCGTCTTAATGAGGCAAAAGAAATTGGTATAAAGAACATTGAAATATAATAATCAATAAAGAGTTCAGCTCCTAATAGCATTACAGTCATTTATCGAAAATGGTCAATTTCAAATTACAGAAGGTTTGGTACATAACCTTTTTTTTATCCATCCTACATTTATTTTAATTACATATTCTTTTTTGTCTTTTCGAGACGAAAAAGATGGTATAAAGCACACTTACATAGCTTAAGAAATGAAAATTTGACCCTCAAAAATCTATGCATACACTTTGATATTAACAGGTTGAATAAGAAATATCCTATTAAAGTCTTGAAACTTTATTTTTCAAGCTATATGTGTTGTTTACATATATTCTTTCTCGTCTTAGTGAGACAAAAAAAATTGGTATAAAGAACATTGAAATATAATAATCAATAAAGAGTTCAGCTCCTAATAGCATTACAGTCATTTATCGAAAAAGGTCAATTTCAAATTACAGAAGGTTTGGGGCATAACCTTTTTTTATCCATCCTACATTTATTTTAATTACATATTCTGTTTTGTCTTTTCGAGACGAAAAAGATGGTATAAAGCACACTTACATAGCTTAAGAAATGAAAATTTGACTCTCAAAAATCTATGCATACACTTTGATATTAACAGGTTGAATAAGAAATATCCTATTAAAGTCTAAAAACTTTATTTTTCAAGCTATATGTGTTGTTTACATATATTCTTTCTCGTCTTAGTGAGGCAAAAGAAATTGGTATAAAGAACATTGAAATATAATAATCAATAAAGAGTTCAGCTCCCCAATAGCATTACAGTCATTTATCGAAAATGGTCAATTTCAAATTACAGAAGGTTTGGGGCATAACCTTTTTTTTATCCATCCTACATTTATTTTAATTACATATTCTTTTTTGTCTTTTTGAGAGGAAAAAGATGGTATAAAGGACCCCTACATAGCTTAAGAAATGAAAATTTGACCCTAAATAATCTATGCATAAATATCCTTTTAAAGTCTAAAAACTTTATTTTTCAATCCATATGTTTTATTTACATATATTCTTTCTCGTCTTAATGAGGCAAAAAAAAAAAAAAAATGGTATAAAGAACATTGAAATATAATAATCAATAAAGAGTTCAGCCCCCAATAGCATTGCTGTCATTTATCGAAAAAGGCTAATTTCAAATTACAGAAGGTTTGGGGCATAACCTTTTTTTTATCCATCCTACATTTATTTTAATTACATATTCTTTTTTGTCTTTTCGAGACGAAAAGGATGGTATAAAGGACACTTACATAGCTTAAGAAATGAAAATTTGACCCTAAATAATCTATGCATACACTTTGATATTAACAGGTTGAATAAGAAATATCCTTTTAAAGTCTAAAAACTTTATTTTTCAATCCATATGTTTTATTTACATATATTCTTTCTCGTCTTAATGAGGCAAAAGAAATTGGTATAAAGAACATTGAAATATAATAATCAATAAAGAGTTCAGCTCCTAATAGCATTACAGTCATTTATCGAAAATGGTAAATTTCAAATTACAGAAGGTTTGGGGCATAACCTTTTTTTTATCCATCCTACATTTATTTTAATTACATATTCCTTTTTGTCTTTTCGAGACGAAAAAGATGGTATAAAGCACACTTACATAGCTTAAGAAATGAAAATTTGACCCTAAATAATCTATGCATACACTTTGATATTAACAGGTTGAATAAGAAATATCCTTTTAAAGTCTAAAAACTTTATTTTTCAATCCATATGTTTTATTTACATATATTCTTTCTCGTCTTAATGAGGCAAAAAAAAAAAATGGTATAAAGAACATTGAAATATAATAATCAATAAAGAGTTCAGCCCCCAATAGCATTACAGTCATTTATCGAAAAAGGCTAATTTCAAATTACAGAAGGTTTGGGGCATAACCTTTTTTTTATCCATCCTACATTTATTTTAATTACATATTCTTTTTTGTCTTTTCGAGACGAAAAAGATGGTATAAAGCACACTTACATAGCTTAAGAAATGAAAATTTGACCCTCAAAAATCTATGCATACACTTTGATATTAACAGGTTGAATAAGAAATATCCTATTAAAGTCTAAAAACTTTATTTTTCAATCTATATGTTTTATTTACATATATTCTTTCTCGTCTTAATGAGGCAAAAGAAATTGGTATAAAGAACATTGAAATATAATAATCAATAAAGAGTTCAGCTCCTAATAGCATTACAGTCATTTATCGAAAATGGTCAATTTCAAATTACAGAAGGTTTGGGACATAACCTTTTTTTTATCCATCCTACATTTATTTTAATTACATATTCTTTTTTGTCTTTTCGAGACGAAAAAGATGGTATAAAGCACACTTACATAGCTTAAGAAATGAAAATTTGACCCTCAAAAATCTATGCATACACTTTGATATTAACAGGTTGAATAAGAAATATCCTATTAAAGTCTAAAAACTTTATTTTTCAAGCTATATGTGTTGTTTACATATATTCTTTCTCGTCTTAGTGAGACAAAAAAAATTGGTATAAAGAACATTGAAATATAATAATCAATAAAGAGTTCAGCTCCTAATAGCATTACAGTCATTTATCGAAAAAGGTCAATTTCAAATTACAGAAGGTTTGGGGCATAACCTTTTTTTTATCCATCCTACATTTATTTTACTTACATATTCTTTTTTGTCTTTTCGAGAGGAAAAAGATGGTATAAAGCACACTTACATAGCTTAAGAAATGAAAATTTGACTCTCAAAAATCTATGCATACACTTTGATATTAACAGGTTGAATAAGAAATATCCTATTAAAGTCTAAAAACTTTATTTTTCAAGCTATATGTGTTGTTTACATATATTCTTTCTCGTCTTAGTGAGGCAAAAAAAAATTGGTATAAAGAACATTGAAATATAATAATCAATAAAGAATTCAGCTCCTAGTAGCACTACAGTCATTTATCAAAAAAGGTCAATTTCAAATTACAGAAGGTTTGGGGCATAACCTTTTTTTTTATCCATCCTACATTTATTTTAATTACATATTCTTTTTTGTCTTTTCGAGACGAAAAAGATGGTATAAAGCACACTTACATAGCTTAAGAAATGAAAATTTGACTCTCAAAAATCTATGCATACACTTTGATATTAACAGGTTGAATAAGAAATATCCTTTTAAAGTCTAAAAACTTTATTTTTCAATCCATATGTTTTATTTACATATATTCTTTCTCGTCTTAATGAGGCAAAAGAAATTGGTATAAAGAACATTGAAATATAATAATCAATAAAGAGTTCAGCTCCTAATAGCATTACAGTCATTTATCGAAAATGGTCAATTTCAAATTACAGAAGGTTTGGTACATAACCTTTTTTTTATCCATCCTACATTTATTTTAATTACATATTCTTTTTTGTCTTTTCGAGACGAAAAAGATGGTATAAAGCACACTTACATAGCTTAAGAAATGAAAATTTGACCCTCAAAAATCTATGCATACACTTTGATATTAACAGGTTGAATAAGAAATATCCTATTAAAGTCTTGAAACTTTATTTTTCAAGCTATATGTGTTGTTTACATATATTCTTTCTCGTCTTAGTGAGACAAAAAAAATTGGTATAAAGAACATTGAAATATAATAATCAATAAAGAGTTCAGCTCCTAATAGCATTACAGTCATTTATCGAAAAAGGTCAATTTCAAATTACAGAAGGTTTGGGGCATAACCTTTTTTTATCCATCCTACATTTATTTTAATTACATATTCTGTTTTGTCTTTTCGAGACGAAAAAGATGGTATAAAGCACACTTACATAGCTTAAGAAATGAAAATTTGACTCTCAAAAATCTATGCATACACTTTGATATTAACAGGTTGAATAAGAAATATCCTATTAAAGTCTAAAAACTTTATTTTTCAAGCTATATGTGTTGTTTACATATATTCTTTCTCGTCTTAGTGAGGCAAAAGAAATTGGTATAAAGAACATTGAAATATAATAATCAATAAAGAGTTCAGCTCCCCAATAGCATTACAGTCATTTATCGAAAATGGTCAATTTCAAATTACAGAAGGTTTGGGGCATAACCTTTTTTTTATCCATCCTACATTTATTTTAATTACATATTCTTTTTTGTCTTTTTGAGAGGAAAAAGATGGTATAAAGGACCCCTACATAGCTTAAGAAATGAAAATTTGACCCTAAATAATCTATGCATAAATATCCTTTTAAAGTCTAAAAACTTTATTTTTCAATCCATATGTTTTATTTACATATATTCTTTCTCGTCTTAATGAGGCAAAAAAAAAAAAAAAATGGTATAAAGAACATTGAAATATAATAATCAATAAAGAGTTCAGCCCCCAATAGCATTGCTGTCATTTATCGAAAAAGGCTAATTTCAAATTACAGAAGGTTTGGGGCATAACCTTTTTTTTATCCATCCTACATTTATTTTAATTACATATTCTTTTTTGTCTTTTCGAGACGAAAAGGATGGTATAAAGGACACTTACATAGCTTAAGAAATGAAAATTTGACCCTAAATAATCTATGCATACACTTTGATATTAACAGGTTGAATAAGAAATATCCTTTTAAAGTCTAAAAACTTTATTTTTCAATCCATATGTTTTATTTACATATATTCTTTCTCGTCTTAATGAGGCAAAAGAAATTGGTATAAAGAACATTGAAATATAATAATCAATAAAGAGTTCAGCTCCTAATAGCATTACAGTCATTTATCGAAAATGGTAAATTTCAAATTACAGAAGGTTTGGGGCATAACCTTTTTTTTATCCATCCTACATTTATTTTAATTACATATTCCTTTTTGTCTTTTCGAGACGAAAAAGATGGTATAAAGCACACTTACATAGCTTAAGAAATGAAAATTTGACCCTAAATAATCTATGCATACACTTTGATATTAACAGGTTGAATAAGAAATATCCTTTTAAAGTCTAAAAACTTTATTTTTCAATCCATATGTTTTATTTACATATATTCTTTCTCGTCTTAATGAGGCAAAAAAAAAAAAATGGTATAAAGAACATTGAAATATAATAATCAATAAAGAGTTCAGCCCCCAATAGCATTACAGTCATTTATCGAAAAAGGCTAATTTCAAATTACAGAAGGTTTGGGGCATAACCTTTTTTTTATCCATCCTACATTTATTTTAATTACATATTCTTTTTTGTCTTTTCGAGACGAAAAAGATGGTATAAAGCACACTTACATAGCTTAAGAAATGAAAATTTGACCCTCAAAAATCTATGCATACACTTTGATATTAACAGGTTGAATAAGAAATATCCTATTAAAGTCTAAAAACTTTATTTTTCAATCTATATGTTTTATTTACATATATTCTTTCTCGTCTTAATGAGGCAAAAGAAATTGGTATAAAGAACATTGAAATATAATAATCAATAAAGAGTTCAGCTCCTAATAGCATTACAGTCATTTATCGAAAATGGTCAATTTCAAATTACAGAAGGTTTGGGACATAACCTTTTTTTTATCCATCCTACATTTATTTTAATTACATATTCTTTTTTGTCTTTTCGAGACGAAAAAGATGGTATAAAGCACACTTACATAGCTTAAGAAATGAAAATTTGACCCTCAAAAATCTATGCATACACTTTGATATTAACAGGTTGAATAAGAAATATCCTATTAAAGTCTAAAAACTTTATTTTTCAAGCTATATGTGTTGTTTACATATATTCTTTCTCGTCTTAGTGAGACAAAAAAAATTGGTATAAAGAACATTGAAATATAATAATCAATAAAGAGTTCAGCTCCTAATAGCATTACAGTCATTTATCGAAAAAGGTCAATTTCAAATTACAGAAGGTTTGGGGCATAACCTTTTTTTTATCCATCCTACATTTATTTTACTTACATATTCTTTTTTGTCTTTTCGAGAGGAAAAAGATGGTATAAAGCACACTTACATAGCTTAAGAAATGAAAATTTGACTCTCAAAAATCTATGCATACACTTTGATATTAACAGGTTGAATAAGAAATATCCTATTAAAGTCTAAAAACTTTATTTTTCAAGCTATATGTGTTGTTTACATATATTCTTTCTCGTCTTAGTGAGGCAAAAAAAAATTGGTATAAAGAACATTGAAATATAATAATCAATAAAGAATTCAGCTCCTAGTAGCACTACAGTCATTTATCAAAAAAGGTCAATTTCAAATTACAGAAGGTTTGGGGCATAACCTTTTTTTTTATCCATCCTACATTTATTTTAATTACATATTCTTTTTTGTCTTTTCGAGACGAAAAAGATGGTATAAAGCACACTTACATAGCTTAAGAAATGAAAATTTGACTCTCAAAAATCTATGCATACACTTTGATATTAACAGGTTGAATAAGAAATATCCTTTTAAAGTCTAAAAACTTTATTTTTCAATCCATATGTTTTATTTACATATATTCTTTCTCGTCTTAATGAGGCAAAAGAAATTGGTATAAAGAACATTGAAATATAATAATCAATAAAGAGTTCAGCTCCTAATAGCATTACAGTCATTTATCGAAAATGGTCAATTTCAAATTACAGAAGGTTTGGTACATAACCTTTTTTTTATCCATCCTACATTTATTTTAATTACATATTCTTTTTTGTCTTTTCGAGACGAAAAAGATGGTATAAAGCACACTTACATAGCTTAAGAAATGAAAATTTGACCCTCAAAAATCTATGCATACACTTTGATATTAACAGGTTGAATAAGAAATATCCTATTAAAGTCTTGAAACTTTATTTTTCAAGCTATATGTGTTGTTTACATATATTCTTTCTCGTCTTAGTGAGACAAAAAAAATTGGTATAAAGAACATTGAAATATAATAATCAATAAAGAGTTCAGCTCCTAATAGCATTACAGTCATTTATCGAAAAAGGTCAATTTCAAATTACAGAAGGTTTGGGGCATAACCTTTTTTTATCCATCCTACATTTATTTTAATTACATATTCTGTTTTGTCTTTTCGAGACGAAAAAGATGGTATAAAGCACACTTACATAGCTTAAGAAATGAAAATTTGACTCTCAAAAATCTATGCATACACTTTGATATTAACAGGTTGAATAAGAAATATCCTATTAAAGTCTAAAAACTTTATTTTTCAAGCTATATGTGTTGTTTACATATATTCTTTCTCGTCTTAGTGAGGCAAAAGAAATTGGTATAAAGAACATTGAAATATAATAATCAATAAAGAGTTCAGCTCCCCAATAGCATTACAGTCATTTATCGAAAATGGTCAATTTCAAATTACAGAAGGTTTGGGGCATAACCTTTTTTTTATCCATCCTACATTTATTTTAATTACATATTCTTTTTTGTCTTTTTGAGAGGAAAAAGATGGTATAAAGGACCCCTACATAGCTTAAGAAATGAAAATTTGACCCTAAATAATCTATGCATAAATATCCTTTTAAAGTCTAAAAACTTTATTTTTCAATCCATATGTTTTATTTACATATATTCTTTCTCGTCTTAATGAGGCAAAAAAAAAAAAAAATGGTATAAAGAACATTGAAATATAATAATCAATAAAGAGTTCAGCCCCCAATAGCATTGCTGTCATTTATCGAAAAAGGCTAATTTCAAATTACAGAAGGTTTGGGGCATAACCTTTTTTTTATCCATCCTACATTTATTTTAATTACATATTCTTTTTTGTCTTTTCGAGACGAAAAAGATGGTATAATTAAAGGACCCTTACATAGCTTAAGAAATGAAAATTTGACCCTAAATAATCTATGCATACACTTTGATATTAACAGGTTGAATAAGAAATATCCTTTTAAAGTCTAAAAACTTTATTTTTCAAGCTATATGTGTTGTTTACATATATTCTTTCTCGTCTTAGTGAGGCAAAAAAAATTGGTATAAAGAACATTGAAATATAATAATCAATAAAGAATTCAGCTCCTAATAGCATTACAGTCATTTATCAAAAAAGGTCAATTTCAAATTACAGAAGGTTTGGTACATAACCTTTTTTTTATCCATCCTACATTTATTTTAATTACATATTCTTTTTTGTCTTTTCGAGACGAAAAAGATGGTATAAAGCACACTTACATAGCTTAAGAAATGAAAATTTGACCCTCAAAAATCTATGCATACACTTTGATATTAACAGGTTGAATAAGAAATATCCTTTTAAAGACTAAAAACTTTATTTTTCAATCCATATGTTTTATTTACATATATTCTTTCTCGTTTTAATGAGGCAAAAAAAAAAAAATGGTATAAAGAACATTGAAATATAATAATCAATAAAGAGTTCAGCCCCCAATAGCATTACAGTCATTTATCGAAAAAGGCTAATTTCAAATTACAGAAGGTTTGGGGCATAACCTTTTTTTTATCCATCCTACATTTATTTTAATTACATATTCTTTTTTGTCTTTTCGAGACGAAAAATATGGTATAAAGCACCCTTACATAGCTTAAGAAATGAAAATTTGACCCTAAATAATCTATGCATACACTTTGATATTAACAGGTTGAATAAGAAATATCCTTTTAAAGTCTAAAAACTTTATTTTTCAATCCATATGTTTTATTTACATATATTCTTTCTCGTCTTAATGAGGGAAAAAAAAATGGTATAAAGAACATTGAAATATAATAATCAATAAAGAGTTCAGCCCCCAATAGCATATATACAGTCATTTATCGAAAAAGGCTAATTTCAAATTACAGAAGGTTTGGGGCATAACCTTTTTTTTATCCATCCTAAATTTATTTTAATTACATATTCTTTTTTGTCTTTTCGAGACGAAAAAGATGGTATAAAGCACACTTACATAGCTTAAGAAATGAAAATTTGACCCTCAAAAATCTATGCATACACTTTGATATTAACAGGTTGAATAAGAGATAACCTTTTAAAGTCTAAAAACTTTATTTTTCAATCCATATGTTTTATTTACATATATTCTTTCTCGTCTTAATGAGGCAAAAAAAAATGGTATAAAGAACATTGAAATATAATAATCAATAAAGAGTTCAGCCCCCAATAGCATATATACAGTCATTTATCGAAAAAGGCTAATTTCAAATTACAGAAGGTTTGGGGCATAACCTTTTTTTTATCCATCCTACATTTATTTTAATTACATATTCTTTTTTGTCTTTTCGAGACGAAAAAGATGGTATAAAGCACACTTACATAGCTTAAGAAATGAAAATTTGACCCTAAATAATCTATGCATACACTTTGATATTAACAGGTTGAATAAGAAATATCCTTTTAAAGTCTAAAAACTTTATTTTTCAATCCATATGTTTTATTTACATATATTCTTTCTCGTCTTAATGAGGCAAAAAAAAATGGTATAAAGAACATTGAAATATAATAATCAATAAAGAGTTCAGCCCCCAATAGCATTACAGTCATTTATCGAAAAAGGCTAATTTCAAATTACAGAAGGTTTGGGGCATAACCTTTTTTTTTATCCATCCTACATTTATTTTAATTACATATTCTTTTTTGTCTTTTCGAGAGGAAAAAGATGGTATAAAGGACCCTTACATAGCTTAAGAAATGAAAATTTGACCCTAAATAATCTATGCATACACTTTGATATTAACAGGTTGAATAAGAAATATCCTTTTAAAGTCTAAAAACTTTATTTTTCAATCCATATGTTTTATTTACATATATTCTTTCTCGTCTTAATGAGGCAAAAGAAATTGGTATAAAGAACATTGAAATATAATAATCAATAAAGAGTTCAGCTCCTAATAGCATTACAGTCATTTATCGAAAATGGTCAATTTCAAATTACAGAAGGTTTGGTACATAACCTTTTTTTTATCCATCCTACATTTATTTTAATTACATATTCTTTTTTGTCTTTTCGAGACGAAAAAGATGGTATAAAGGACCCTTACATAGCTTAAGAAATGAAAATTTGACTCTCAAAAATCTATGCATACACTTTGATATTAACAGGTTGAATAAGAAATATCCTATTAAAGTCTAAAAACTTTATTTTTCAAGCTATATGTGTTGTTTACATATATTCTTTCTCGTCTTAGTGAGGCAAAAAAAAATTGGTATAAAGAACATTGAAATATAATAATCAATAAAGAATTCAGCTCCTAGTAGCACTACAGTCATTTATCAAAAAAGGTCAATTTCAAATTACAGAAGGTTTGGGGCATAACCTTTTTTTTTATCCATCCTACATTTATTTTAATTACATATTCTTTTTTGTCTTTTCGAGACGAAAAAGATGGTATAAAGCACACTTACATAGCTTAAGAAATGAAAATTTGACTCTCAAAAATCTATGCATACACTTTGATATTAACAGGTTGAATAAGAAATATCCTTTTAAAGTCTAAAAACTTTATTTTTCAATCCATATGTTTTATTTACATATATTCTTTCTCGTCTTAATGAGGCAAAAGAAATTGGTATAAAGAACATTGAAATATAATAATCAATAAAGAGTTCAGCTCCTAATAGCATTACAGTCATTTATCGAAAATGGTCAATTTCAAATTACAGAAGGTTTGGTACATAACCTTTTTTTTATCCATCCTACATTTATTTTAATTACATATTCTTTTTTGTCTTTTCGAGACGAAAAAGATGGTATAAAGCACACTTACATAGCTTAAGAAATGAAAATTTGACCCTCAAAAATCTATGCATACACTTTGATATTAACAGGTTGAATAAGAAATATCCTATTAAAGTCTTGAAACTTTATTTTTCAAGCTATATGTGTTGTTTACATATATTCTTTCTCGTCTTAGTGAGACAAAAAAAATTGGTATAAAGAACATTGAAATATAATAATCAATAAAGAGTTCAGCTCCTAATAGCATTACAGTCATTTATCGAAAAAGGTCAATTTCAAATTACAGAAGGTTTGGGGCATAACCTTTTTTTATCCATCCTACATTTATTTTAATTACATATTCTGTTTTGTCTTTTCGAGACGAAAAAGATGGTATAAAGCACACTTACATAGCTTAAGAAATGAAAATTTGACTCTCAAAAATCTATGCATACACTTTGATATTAACAGGTTGAATAAGAAATATCCTATTAAAGTCTAAAAACTTTATTTTTCAAGCTATATGTGTTGTTTACATATATTCTTTCTCGTCTTAGTGAGGCAAAAGAAATTGGTATAAAGAACATTGAAATATAATAATCAATAAAGAGTTCAGCTCCCCAATAGCATTACAGTCATTTATCGAAAATGGTCAATTTCAAATTACAGAAGGTTTGGGGCATAACCTTTTTTTTATCCATCCTACATTTATTTTAATTACATATTCTTTTTTGTCTTTTTGAGAGGAAAAAGATGGTATAAAGGACCCCTACATAGCTTAAGAAATGAAAATTTGACCCTAAATAATCTATGCATAAATATCCTTTTAAAGTCTAAAAACTTTATTTTTCAATCCATATGTTTTATTTACATATATTCTTTCTCGTCTTAATGAGGCAAAAAAAAAAAAAATGGTATAAAGAACATTGAAATATAATAATCAATAAAGAGTTCAGCCCCCAATAGCATTGCTGTCATTTATCGAAAAAGGCTAATTTCAAATTACAGAAGGTTTGGGGCATAACCTTTTTTTTATCCATCCTACATTTATTTTAATTACATATTCTTTTTTGTCTTTTCGAGACGAAAAAGATGGTATAATTAAAGGACCCTTACATAGCTTAAGAAATGAAAATTTGACCCTAAATAATCTATGCATACACTTTGATATTAACAGGTTGAATAAGAAATATCCTTTTAAAGTCTAAAAACTTTATTTTTCAAGCTATATGTGTTGTTTACATATATTCTTTCTCGTCTTAGTGAGGCAAAAAAAATTGGTATAAAGAACATTGAAATATAATAATCAATAAAGAATTCAGCTCCTAATAGCATTACAGTCATTTATCAAAAAAGGTCAATTTCAAATTACAGAAGGTTTGGTACATAACCTTTTTTTTATCCATCCTACATTTATTTTAATTACATATTCTTTTTTGTCTTTTCGAGACGAAAAAGATGGTATAAAGGACCCTTACATAGCTTAAGAAATGAAAATTTGACCCTAAATAATCTATGCATACACTTTGATATTAACAGGTTGAATAAGAAATATCCTTTTAAAGTCTAAAAACTTTATTTTTCAATCCATATGTTTTATTTACATATATTCTTTCTCGTCTTAATGAGGCAAAAAAAAAAAATGGTATAAAGAACATTGAAATATAATAATCAATAAAGAGTTCAGCCCCCAATAGCATTACAGTCATTTATCGAAAAAGGCTAATTTCAAATTACAGAAGGTTTTGGGCATAACCCTTTTTTTATCCATCCTACATTTAATTTAATTACATATTCTTTTTTGTCTTTTCGAGACGAAAAAGATGGTATAAAGAACCCTTACATAGCTTAAGAAATGAAAATTTGACCTTAAATAATCTATGCATACACTTTGATATTAACAGGTTGAATAAGAAATATCCTTTTAAAGTCTAAAAACTTTATTTTTCAATCCATATGTTTTATTTACATATATTCTTTCTCGTCTTAATGAGGCAAAAAAAAAAAAATGGTATAAAGAACATTGAAATATAATAATCAATAAAGAGTTCAGCCCCCAATAGCATTACAGTCATTTATCGAAAAAGGCTAATTTCAAATTACAGAAGGTTTGGGACATAACCTTTTTTTTATCCATCCTACATTTATTTTAATTACATATTCTTTTTTGTCTTTTCGAGACGAATACGATGGTATAAAAAACCCTTACATAGCTTAAGAAATGAAAATTTGACCCTAAATAATCTATGCATACACTTTGATATTAACAGGTTGAATAAGAAATATCCTTTTAAAGTCTAAAAACTTTATTTTTCAATCCATATGTTTTATTTACATATATTCTTTCTCGTCTTAATGAGGCCAAAAAAAAAATGGTATAAAGAACATTGAAATATAATAATCAATAAAGAGTTCAGCCCCCAATAGCATTACAGTCATTTATCGAAAAAGGCTAATTTCAAATTACAGAAGGTTTGGGGCATAACCTTTTTTTTTATCCATCCTACATTTATTTTAATTACATATTCTTTTTTGTCTTTTCGAGACGAAAAGGATGGTATAAAGCACCCTTACATAGCTTAAGAAATGAAAATTTGACCCTAAATAATCTATGCATACACTTTGATATTAACAGGTTGAATAAAAAATATCCTTTTAAAGTCTAAAAACTTTATTTTTCAATCCATATGTTTTATTTACATATATTCTTTCTCGTCTTAATGAGGCAAAAAAAAAATGGTATAAAGAACATTGAAATATAATAATCAATAAAGAGTTCAGCTCCCCAATAGCATTACAGTCATTTATCGAAAAAGGCTAATTTCAAATTACAGAAGGTTTGGGGCATAACCTTTTTTTTATCCATCCTACATTTATTTTAATTACATATTCTTTTTTGTCTTTTCGAGACGAAAAAGATGGTATAAAGCACACTTACATAGCTTAAGAAATGAAAATTTGACCCTCAAAAATCTATGCATACACTTTGATATTAACAGGTTGAATAAGAAATATCCTATTAAAGTCTAAAAACTTTATTTTTCAAGCTATATGTGTTGTTTACATATATTCTTTCTCGTCTTAGTGAGACAAAAAAAATTGGTATAAAGAATATTGAAATATAATAATCAATAAAGAGTTTAGCTCCTAATAGCATTACAGTCATTTATCGAAAAAGGTCAATTTCAAATTACAGAAGGTTTGGGGCATAACCTTTTTTTTATCCATCCTACATTTATTTTAATTACATATTCTTTTTTGTCTTTTCGAGAGGAAAAAGATGTCATAAAGCACCCATATTTTTGGTCGAGTCGATTTTTACAATTTTCCAGTAGTTAAAATAGTCTGAACTATCTACAGTAGAAATGGTTTTTAAATATAAATGGGACTCACTCTATATACATACTACAGGGGACTCTCTCTATAGACAGTCTACAGGAAACTCAATCTATATTCAGACTACAGGGGACTCACTCTATATACATACTAGAGCTAATATACAGAGGGCTAACCCTTTCACATAGAAATCCGCCATAGAGTCTTTAGAGAGCCGCCCTTTCTGTGGCCCTAAAGGGTCTGGAAAAAAACAATTGAACATGGTACCCTGCTTGAAATTTAATGCTCTTTGCAACAAAAATATCGGCGTGGCTAAATCTAGCTGCCTATATGCACTACGAGGCGAATACGGGACCGCCTACGGCTCAGAACGCGAATTTCGGTATTTTCTGTAAAAACGGCAAATTGGACTGCACTTTCTTCTTCGGAGAGTTAATTAATCGACTATAATTTATTTTTCCCAACTACATACATTCTTTATGAATGTTTTGGTGGGTAGAACATGTCTACACCTACCTAGGTAGTCCCCGTAAAGCTAAAATACAGAGGGCTAACCCTTTCACATAGAAATCCGCCATAGAGTCTTTAGAGAGCCGCCCTTTCTTTGGGCCTAAAGGGGCTGAAAAAAACAACAACAATCGAACATGTTTCCCTGCTTGAAATTTAATGCTCTTTACAACCAAAATATCGGCGTGGCTCAACCATACTTCGTATATGCACCTCGAGGCGAATGGGGGAACCGCTGCGGCCCAGAACGCGAATTTCGGTATTTTCGGTAAATACTGCAAATTGGACGGCCTTTTCTTCTTCGGAGAGTTAATTAATCGACTATAATTTATTTTTCCCAACTACATACATTCTTTATATATACAGACTACCGGGGATTCATTCTATATACTGACTACAGGGGATTCACTCTCTATAGACAGACTACAGGAGACTCCCTCTATATATATAGTACAGACGACTCACTCTATATACAGACTACAGGGGACTCACTCTGTATACAGGGAACTCACTCTATATACAGACTACAGGGGACTCACTCTGTATACAGACTACAGGGGACTCACTCTATATACAGACTACGTATATACCTACTGTTCCCAAGCCATAGTTTGTCAAAAAAACAAATCGCGACTAAATGCCGTCTTTCATCGTTTTTTTTACACTTTTTAGGTTTGGTCGTATCGTTGGTCGAGTCGTTTTTTACACTTTCCGGTACTTAAAATAGTCCGAACTATCTACAGTAGAAAAGGTTTTTAAATATCCTAACTACAAATGCTAGTCCCAAGGGGTAGAACATTAAAACAATCGATAATTTTTGAGCCCGGAAAAATTCTTAGTTCATAAGTCACTTTTTACAACTTTCGTCGTTTTTTACACTTTTTAGGTTTGGTCGTATCGTTGTATACAGACGACATGGGACTCACTCTACATACAAACTACAAGGGACTCACTCTATATAAAGACTACAGGGGACTCACTATATATACAGGGGACTCACTCTACATACAGACTACAGGGGACTCACTCTATAGACAGTCTACAGGAAACTCACTCTATATACAGACAACATGGGACTCACTCTATATACATACTACAGGGGACTCACTGTATAGACAGTTTACAGGAAACTCACTCTATATCCAGACTACAGGGGACTCACTCTATATACATACTACAGGGGACTCACTCTATAAACAGTCTACAGGAAACTCACTCTATATTCAGACTACAGGGGACTCACTCTATATATAGACTACAGGGGACTCACTCTATACACAGACTACAGGGGACTCACTCTCTATATACAGACTACAGGGCATTCACTCTCTATAGACATACTACAGGGGACTCTCTCTATATACGCCATAGACTCTTTAAAGAGCCGCCCTTTCTTTGGCCCTAAAGGGGCTGAATAAAAAAACAATCGAACATGGTACCCTGCTTGAAATGTAATGCTCTTTACAACCAAAATACCGGCGTGGCTAAATCTATCTCCCTATATGCACCACGAGGCGAATGCGGGGCCCGCTGCATCCCAGAACGCGAATTTCGGTATTTTCGGTAAATACGGCAAATTGGACGGCCTTTTCTTCTTCGGATAGTTAATTAATCGACTATAATTTATTTTTCCCAACTACATACATTCTTTATGAATGTTTTGGAGGGTAGAACATGTCTACACCTACCTAGGTAGTCCCCGTAGACCTAAAATACAGAGGGCTAACCCTTTCACATAGAAATCCGCCATAGAATCTTTAGAGACCCGCCCTTTCTGTGCCGCTAAAGGGTCTGGAAAAAACAATTGAACATGGTACCCTGCTTGAAATTTAATGCTCTTTACAACAAAAATATCGGCGTGGCTCTACCTTGCTTCGTATAAGCACCTCGAGGCGAATGGGGGACCCGCTGCATCCCAGAACGCGAATTTCGGTATTTTCGGTAAATACGGCAAATTGGACGGCCTTTTCTTCTTCGGAGAGTTAATTAATCGACTATAATTTACGACAAAGTGAGAAGTTGGTTTATTAGCATAAGGTATTGAAAATTAAGTTATGAATTTCAGTGTTATCTAAGAAATCGGGAATATTTTGTGCAAACACGAACATAGATAAAAATGATAAACGATAGATTAGTTGAATTGAAAGTATTAGTTACCGGTATGTAAATAATTATAAACTAAACAAAAATATGTAAATACTTGTACTTTATACATGATTTTAAAATACATAAACAAAAGACTATGTCTAGATATTTAAACAACCTTTTTTTTATCCATCCTACATTTATTTTAATTACATATTCTTTTTTGTCTTTTAAAGAGGAAAAAGATGGTATAAAGCACCCTTACATAGCTTAAGAAATGAAAATTTGACCCTAAATAATCTATGCATACACTTTGATATTAACAGGTTGAATAAGAAATATCCTTTTAAAGTCTAAAAACTTTATTTTTCAATCCATATGTTTTATTTACATATATTCTTTCTCGTCTTAATGAGGCCAAAAAAAAAATGGTATAAAGAACATTGAAATATAATAATCAATAAAGAGTTCAGCCCCCAATAGCATTACAGTCATTTATCGAAAAAGGCTAATTTCAAATTACAGAAGGTTTGGGGCATAACCTTTTTTTTTATCCATCCTACATTTATTTTAATTACATATTCTTTTTTGTCTTTTCGAGACGAAAAGGATGGTATAAAGCACCCTTACATAGCTTAAGAAATGAAAATTTGACCCTAAATAATCTATGCATACACTTTGATATTAACAGGTTGAATAAAAAATATCCTTTTAAAGTCTAAAAACTTTATTTTTCAATCCATATGTTTTATTTACATATATTCTTTCTCGTCTTAATGAGGCAAAAAAAAAATGGTATAAAGAACATTGAAATATAATAATCAATAAAGAGTTCAGCTCCCCAATAGCATTACAGTCATTTATCGAAAAAGGCTAATTTCAAATTACAGAAGGTTTGGGGCATAACCTTTTTTTTATCCATCCTACATTTATTTTAATTACATATTCTTTTTTGTCTTTTCGAGACGAAAAAGATGGTATAAAGCACACTTACATAGCTTAAGAAATGAAAATTTGACCCTCAAAAATCTATGCATACACTTTGATATTAACAGGTTGAATAAGAAATATCCTATTAAAGTCTAAAAACTTTATTTTTCAAGCTATATGTGTTGTTTACATATATTCTTTCTCGTCTTAGTGAGACAAAAAAAATTGGTATAAAGAATATTGAAATATAATAATCAATAAAGAGTTTAGCTCCTAATAGCATTACAGTCATTTATCGAAAAAGGTCAATTTCAAATTACAGAAGGTTTGGGGCATAACCTTTTTTTTATCCATCCTACATTTATTTTAATTACATATTCTTTTTTGTCTTTTCGAGAGGAAAAAGATGTCATAAAGCACCCATATTTTTGGTCGAGTCGATTTTTACAATTTTCCAGTAGTTAAAATAGTCTGAACTATCTACAGTAGAAATGGTTTTTAAATATAAATGGGACTCACTCTATATACATACTACAGGGGACTCTCTCTATAGACAGTCTACAGGAAACTCAATCTATATTCAGACTACAGGGGACTCACTCTATATACATACTAGAGCTAATATACAGAGGGCTAACCCTTTCACATAGAAATCCGCCATAGAGTCTTTAGAGAGCCGCCCTTTCTGTGGCCCTAAAGGGTCTGGAAAAAAACAATTGAACATGGTACCCTGCTTGAAATTTAATGCTCTTTGCAACAAAAATATCGGCGTGGCTAAATCTAGCTGCCTATATGCACTACGAGGCGAATACGGGACCGCCTACGGCTCAGAACGCGAATTTCGGTATTTTCTGTAAAAACGGCAAATTGGACTGCACTTTCTTCTTCGGAGAGTTAATTAATCGACTATAATTTATTTTTCCCAACTACATACATTCTTTATGAATGTTTTGGTGGGTAGAACATGTCTACACCTACCTAGGTAGTCCCCGTAAAGCTAAAATACAGAGGGCTAACCCTTTCACATAGAAATCCGCCATAGAGTCTTTAGAGAGCCGCCCTTTCTTTGGGCCTAAAGGGGCTGAAAAAAACAACAACAATCGAACATGTTTCCCTGCTTGAAATTTAATGCTCTTTACAACCAAAATATCGGCGTGGCTCAACCATACTTCGTATATGCACCTCGAGGCGAATGGGGGAACCGCTGCGGCCCAGAACGCGAATTTCGGTATTTTCGGTAAATACTGCAAATTGGACGGCCTTTTCTTCTTCGGAGAGTTAATTAATCGACTATAATTTATTTTTCCCAACTACATACATTCTTTATATATACAGACTACCGGGGATTCATTCTATATACTGACTACAGGGGATTCACTCTCTATAGACAGACTACAGGAGACTCCCTCTATATATATAGTACAGACGACTCACTCTATATACAGACTACAGGGGACTCACTCTGTATACAGGGAACTCACTCTATATACAGACTACAGGGGACTCACTCTGTATACAGACTACAGGGGACTCACTCTATATACAGACTACGTATATACCTACTGTTCCCAAGCCATAGTTTGTCAAAAAAACAAATCGCGACTAAATGCCGTCTTTCATCGTTTTTTTTACACTTTTTAGGTTTGGTCGTATCGTTGGTCGAGTCGTTTTTTACACTTTCCGGTACTTAAAATAGTCCGAACTATCTACAGTAGAAAAGGTTTTTAAATATCCTAACTACAAATGCTAGTCCCAAGGGGTAGAACATTAAAACAATCGATAATTTTTGAGCCCGGAAAAATTCTTAGTTCATAAGTCACTTTTTACAACTTTCGTCGTTTTTTACACTTTTTAGGTTTGGTCGTATCGTTGTATACAGACGACATGGGACTCACTCTACATACAAACTACAAGGGACTCACTCTATATAAAGACTACAGGGGACTCACTATATATACAGGGGACTCACTCTACATACAGACTACAGGGGACTCACTCTATAGACAGTCTACAGGAAACTCACTCTATATACAGACAACATGGGACTCACTCTATATACATACTACAGGGGACTCACTGTATAGACAGTTTACAGGAAACTCACTCTATATCCAGACTACAGGGGACTCACTCTATATACATACTACAGGGGACTCACTCTATAAACAGTCTACAGGAAACTCACTCTATATTCAGACTACAGGGGACTCACTCTATATATAGACTACAGGGGACTCACTCTATACACAGACTACAGGGGACTCACTCTCTATATACAGACTACAGGGCATTCACTCTCTATAGACATACTACAGGGGACTCTCTCTATATACGCCATAGACTCTTTAAAGAGCCGCCCTTTCTTTGGCCCTAAAGGGGCTGAATAAAAAAACAATCGAACATGGTACCCTGCTTGAAATGTAATGCTCTTTACAACCAAAATACCGGCGTGGCTAAATCTATCTCCCTATATGCACCACGAGGCGAATGCGGGGCCCGCTGCATCCCAGAACGCGAATTTCGGTATTTTCGGTAAATACGGCAAATTGGACGGCCTTTTCTTCTTCGGATAGTTAATTAATCGACTATAATTTATTTTTCCCAACTACATACATTCTTTATGAATGTTTTGGAGGGTAGAACATGTCTACACCTACCTAGGTAGTCCCCGTAGACCTAAAATACAGAGGGCTAACCCTTTCACATAGAAATCCGCCATAGAATCTTTAGAGACCCGCCCTTTCTGTGCCGCTAAAGGGTCTGGAAAAAACAATTGAACATGGTACCCTGCTTGAAATTTAATGCTCTTTACAACAAAAATATCGGCGTGGCTCTACCTTGCTTCGTATAAGCACCTCGAGGCGAATGGGGGACCCGCTGCATCCCAGAACGCGAATTTCGGTATTTTCGGTAAATACGGCAAATTGGACGGCCTTTTCTTCTTCGGAGAGTTAATTAATCGACTATAATTTACGACAAAGTGAGAAGTTGGTTTATTAGCATAAGGTATTGAAAATTAAGTTATGAATTTCAGTGTTATCTAAGAAATCGGGAATATTTTGTGCAAACACGAACATAGATAAAAATGATAAACGATAGATTAGTTGAATTGAAAGTATTAGTTACCGGTATGTAAATAATTATAAACTAAACAAAAATATGTAAATACTTGTACTTTATACATGATTTTAAAATACATAAACAAAAGACTATGTCTAGATATTTAAACAACCTTTTTTTTATCCATCCTACATTTATTTTAATTACATATTCTTTTTTGTCTTTTAAAGAGGAAAAAGATGGTATAAAGCACCCTTACATAGCTTAAGAAATGAAAATTTGACCCTAAATAATCTATGCATACACTTTGATATTAACAGGTTGAATAAGAAATATCCTTTTAAAGTCTAAAAACTTTATTTTTCAATCCATATGTTTTATTTACATATATTCTTTCTCGTCTTAATGAGGCCAAAAAAAAAATGGTATAAAGAACATTGAAATATAATAATCAATAAAGAGTTCAGCCCCCAATAGCATTACAGTCATTTATCGAAAAAGGCTAATTTCAAATTACAGAAGGTTTGGGGCATAACCTTTTTTTTTATCCATCCTACATTTATTTTAATTACATATTCTTTTTTGTCTTTTCGAGACGAAAAGGATGGTATAAAGCACCCTTACATAGCTTAAGAAATGAAAATTTGACCCTAAATAATCTATGCATACACTTTGATATTAACAGGTTGAATAAAAAATATCCTTTTAAAGTCTAAAAACTTTATTTTTCAATCCATATGTTTTATTTACATATATTCTTTCTCGTCTTAATGAGGCAAAAAAAAAATGGTATAAAGAACATTGAAATATAATAATCAATAAAGAGTTCAGCTCCCCAATAGCATTACAGTCATTTATCGAAAAAGGCTAATTTCAAATTACAGAAGGTTTGGGGCATAACCTTTTTTTTATCCATCCTACATTTATTTTAATTACATATTCTTTTTTGTCTTTTCGAGACGAAAAAGATGGTATAAAGCACACTTACATAGCTTAAGAAATGAAAATTTGACCCTCAAAAATCTATGCATACACTTTGATATTAACAGGTTGAATAAGAAATATCCTATTAAAGTCTAAAAACTTTATTTTTCAAGCTATATGTGTTGTTTACATATATTCTTTCTCGTCTTAGTGAGACAAAAAAAATTGGTATAAAGAATATTGAAATATAATAATCAATAAAGAGTTTAGCTCCTAATAGCATTACAGTCATTTATCGAAAAAGGTCAATTTCAAATTACAGAAGGTTTGGGGCATAACCTTTTTTTTATCCATCCTACATTTATTTTAATTACATATTCTTTTTTGTCTTTTCGAGAGGAAAAAGATGTCATAAAGCACCCATATTTTTGGTCGAGTCGATTTTTACAATTTTCCAGTAGTTAAAATAGTCTGAACTATCTACAGTAGAAATGGTTTTTAAATATAAATGGGACTCACTCTATATACATACTACAGGGGACTCTCTCTATAGACAGTCTACAGGAAACTCAATCTATATTCAGACTACAGGGGACTCACTCTATATACATACTAGAGCTAATATACAGAGGGCTAACCCTTTCACATAGAAATCCGCCATAGAGTCTTTAGAGAGCCGCCCTTTCTGTGGCCCTAAAGGGTCTGGAAAAAAACAATTGAACATGGTACCCTGCTTGAAATTTAATGCTCTTTGCAACAAAAATATCGGCGTGGCTAAATCTAGCTGCCTATATGCACTACGAGGCGAATACGGGACCGCCTACGGCTCAGAACGCGAATTTCGGTATTTTCTGTAAAAACGGCAAATTGGACTGCACTTTCTTCTTCGGAGAGTTAATTAATCGACTATAATTTATTTTTCCCAACTACATACATTCTTTATGAATGTTTTGGTGGGTAGAACATGTCTACACCTACCTAGGTAGTCCCCGTAAAGCTAAAATACAGAGGGCTAACCCTTTCACATAGAAATCCGCCATAGAGTCTTTAGAGAGCCGCCCTTTCTTTGGGCCTAAAGGGGCTGAAAAAAACAACAACAATCGAACATGTTTCCCTGCTTGAAATTTAATGCTCTTTACAACCAAAATATCGGCGTGGCTCAACCATACTTCGTATATGCACCTCGAGGCGAATGGGGGAACCGCTGCGGCCCAGAACGCGAATTTCGGTATTTTCGGTAAATACTGCAAATTGGACGGCCTTTTCTTCTTCGGAGAGTTAATTAATCGACTATAATTTATTTTTCCCAACTACATACATTCTTTATATATACAGACTACCGGGGATTCATTCTATATACTGACTACAGGGGATTCACTCTCTATAGACAGACTACAGGAGACTCCCTCTATATATATAGTACAGACGACTCACTCTATATACAGACTACAGGGGACTCACTCTGTATACAGGGAACTCACTCTATATACAGACTACAGGGGACTCACTCTGTATACAGACTACAGGGGACTCACTCTATATACAGACTACGTATATACCTACTGTTCCCAAGCCATAGTTTGTCAAAAAAACAAATCGCGACTAAATGCCGTCTTTCATCGTTTTTTTTACACTTTTTAGGTTTGGTCGTATCGTTGGTCGAGTCGTTTTTTACACTTTCCGGTACTTAAAATAGTCCGAACTATCTACAGTAGAAAAGGTTTTTAAATATCCTAACTACAAATGCTAGTCCCAAGGGGTAGAACATTAAAACAATCGATAATTTTTGAGCCCGGAAAAATTCTTAGTTCATAAGTCACTTTTTACAACTTTCGTCGTTTTTTACACTTTTTAGGTTTGGTCGTATCGTTGTATACAGACGACATGGGACTCACTCTACATACAAACTACAAGGGACTCACTCTATATAAAGACTACAGGGGACTCACTATATATACAGGGGACTCACTCTACATACAGACTACAGGGGACTCACTCTATAGACAGTCTACAGGAAACTCACTCTATATACAGACAACATGGGACTCACTCTATATACATACTACAGGGGACTCACTGTATAGACAGTTTACAGGAAACTCACTCTATATCCAGACTACAGGGGACTCACTCTATATACATACTACAGGGGACTCACTCTATAAACAGTCTACAGGAAACTCACTCTATATTCAGACTACAGGGGACTCACTCTATATATAGACTACAGGGGACTCACTCTATACACAGACTACAGGGGACTCACTCTCTATATACAGACTACAGGGCATTCACTCTCTATAGACATACTACAGGGGACTCTCTCTATATACGCCATAGACTCTTTAAAGAGCCGCCCTTTCTTTGGCCCTAAAGGGGCTGAATAAAAAAACAATCGAACATGGTACCCTGCTTGAAATGTAATGCTCTTTACAACCAAAATACCGGCGTGGCTAAATCTATCTCCCTATATGCACCACGAGGCGAATGCGGGGCCCGCTGCATCCCAGAACGCGAATTTCGGTATTTTCGGTAAATACGGCAAATTGGACGGCCTTTTCTTCTTCGGATAGTTAATTAATCGACTATAATTTATTTTTCCCAACTACATACATTCTTTATGAATGTTTTGGAGGGTAGAACATGTCTACACCTACCTAGGTAGTCCCCGTAGACCTAAAATACAGAGGGCTAACCCTTTCACATAGAAATCCGCCATAGAATCTTTAGAGACCCGCCCTTTCTGTGCCGCTAAAGGGTCTGGAAAAAACAATTGAACATGGTACCCTGCTTGAAATTTAATGCTCTTTACAACAAAAATATCGGCGTGGCTCTACCTTGCTTCGTATAAGCACCTCGAGGCGAATGGGGGACCCGCTGCATCCCAGAACGCGAATTTCGGTATTTTCGGTAAATACGGCAAATTGGACGGCCTTTTCTTCTTCGGAGAGTTAATTAATCGACTATAATTTACGACAAAGTGAGAAGTTGGTTTATTAGCATAAGGTATTGAAAATTAAGTTATGAATTTCAGTGTTATCTAAGAAATCGGGAATATTTTGTGCAAACACGAACATAGATAAAAATGATAAACGATAGATTAGTTGAATTGAAAGTATTAGTTACCGGTATGTAAATAATTATAAACTAAACAAAAATATGTAAATACTTGTACTTTATACATGATTTTAAAATACATAAACAAAAGACTATGTCTAGATATTTAAACAACCTTTTTTTTATCCATCCTACATTTATTTTAATTACATATTCTTTTTTGTCTTTTAAAGAGGAAAAAGATGGTATAAAGCACCCTTACATAGCTTAAGAAATGAAAATTTGACCCTAAATAATCTATGCATACACTTTGATATTAACAGGTTGAATAAGAAATATCCTTTTAAAGTCTAAAAACTTTATTTTTCAATCCATATGTTTTATTTACATATATTCTTTCTCGTCTTAATGAGGCAAAAAAAAAAAATGGTATAAAGAACATTGAAATATAATAATCAATAAAGAGTTCAGCCCCCAATAGCATTACAGTCATTTATCGAAAAAGGCTAATTTCAAATTACAGAAGTTTTGGGGCATAACCTTTTTTTTATCCATCCTACATTTATTTTAATTACATATTCTTTTTTGTCTTTTCGAGACGAAAAAGATGGTATAAAGCACACTTACATAGCTTAAAAAATGAAAATTTGACCCTCAAAAATCTATGCATACACTTTGATATTAACAGGTTGAATAAGAAATATCCTATTAAAGTCTAAAAACTTTATTTTTCAAGCTATATGTGTTGTTTACATATATTCTTTCTCGTCTTAGTGAGGCAAAAAAAATTGGTATAAAGAACATTGAAATATAATAATCAATAAAGAGTTCAGCTCCTAATAGCATTACAGTCATTTATCAAAAAAGGCTAATTTCAAATTACAGAAGGTTTGGGGCATAACCTTTTTTTTTATCCATCCTACATTTATTTTAATTACATAATCTTTTTTGTCTTTTCGAGACGAAAAAGATGGTATAAAGCACACTTACATAGCTTAAGAAATGAAAATTTAAGTTGACCCTCAAAAATCTATGCATACACTTTGATATTAACAGGTTGAATAAGAAATATCCTATTAAAGTCTAAAAACTTTATTTTTCAAGCTATATGTGTTGTTTACATATATTCTTTCTCGTCTTAGTGAGGCAAAAAAAATTGGTATAAAGAATATTGAAATATAATAATCAATAAAGAGTTCAGCTCCTAATAGCATTACAGTCATTTATCGAAAAAGGTCAATTTCAAATTACAGAAGGTTTGGGGCATAACCTTTTTCTTATCCATCCTACATTTATTTTAATTACATATTCTTTTTTGTCTTTTCGAGAGGAAAAAGATGGTATAAAGCACACTTACATAGCTTAAGAAATGAAAATTTGACCCTAAATAATCTATGCATACACTTTGATATTAACAGGTTGAATAAGAAATATCCTTTTAAAGTCTAAAAACTTTATTTTTCAATCCATATGTTTTATTTACATATATTCTTTCTCGTCTTATTGAGGCAAAAAAAATGGTATAAAGAACATTGAAATATAATAATCAATAAAGAGTTCAGCCCCCAATAGCATTACAGTCATTTATCGAAAAAGGCTAATTTCAAATTACAGAAGGTATATCCAAATTTCTTTAATCCAACAAAAATTTCCGTGTGCACCAATTAAGCAGCTCAAATGCGAAATTTGTGAAATGGATACACGTGCTGACCATCTCGATATATTAGATTTCGCAGTTACCAAGGAAACTGGCCAGTCTCCTGCTGTGAGAAGCACTGATGATGTTGACCTAATTTCTTAAACAGAGAAACTTTCTCTTATCTCTGAATATGCCCCCCTAAAATCGGCACTTTAGCGAAATTATGTAATCGATGTTTCTAAGATTTTACAGGTCTATTAACAGATTAAGTGTTGGCGTCTTTTCATTTGTTTAAATTTAAGCCAACCCAACCCCCCCAAACTTATTTCATGTTCTAGCATATTTATAAAAGATATCCAATTTTTGTGATATCACATATATATGTATTAAAAAAATTATTTACGTGTTAATTTATCGTAACTATTATATGCGATTTTAAAAATAAATGTATGCCGATATCCTGTTTAATGTCAGTTATCACTGTGACGCGAGACCTTGGTTTTTGCGCAGGATGTACATGTGTATATATACATGTATAGATATAAATATTCAGACACCGTAGTATCGAGGAGGGGTTGCCCCTCGACTTTGGGGGGTGATGTCGACCATTTCTTTGCTATAGGAACAAGTTGACCATCCTAATGACACTTCATCTTTTATCAATCTTATAAGATATATGATATATGTGTTGTGATGATTGTTACTAAAAGTTTATATTAGTATTGACGTATGCCCCCTCCAATTTGCCGTATTTACCGAAAATACCGAAATTCGCGTTCTGGGATGCAGCGGGTCCCCCATTCGCCTCGGGGTGCTTATACGAAGCAAGGTAGAGCCACGCCGATATTTTTGTTGTAAAGAGCATTAAATTTCAAGCAGGGTACCATGTTCGATTGTTTTTTCCAGACCCTTTAGGGGCACAGAAAGGGCGGGTCTCTAAAGATCCTATGACGGTTTTCTATGTGAAAGGGTTAGCCCTCTGTATTTTAGGTCTACGGGGACTACCTAGGTAGGTGTAGACATGTTCTACCCTCCAAAACATTCATAAAGAATGTATGTAGTTGGGAAAAATAAATTATAGTCGATTAATTAACTCTCCGAAGAAGAAAAGGCCGTCCAATTTGCCGTATTTACCGAAAATACCGAAATTCGCGTTCTGGGATGCAGCGGGTCCCCCATTCGCCTCGTGGTGCATATAGGGAGCTAGATTTAGCCACGCCGATATTTTGGTTGTAAAGAGCATTACATTTCAAGCAGGGTACCATGTTCGATTGTTTTTTTATTCAGCCCCTTTAGGGCCAAAGAAAGGGCGGCTCTCTAAAGAGTCTATGGCGTATATAGAGAGAGTCCCCTGTAGTATGTCTATAAAGAGTGAATGCCCTGTAGTCTGTATATAGAGAGTGAGTCCCCTGTAGTCTGTGTATAGAGTGAGTCCCCTGTAGTCTATATATAGAGTGAGTCCCCTGTAGTCTGAATATAGAGTAAGTTTCCTGTAGACTGTCTATAGAGTGAGTCCCCTGTAGTATGTATATAGAGTGAGTCCCCTGTAGTCTGAATATAGATTGAGTTTCCTGTAGACTGTCTATACAGTGAGTCCCCTGTAGTATGTATATAGAGTGAGTCCCATGTTGTCTGTATATAGAGTGAGTTTCCTGTAGACTGTCTATAGAGTGAGTCCCCTGTAGTCTGTATGTAGAGTGAGTCCCCTGTATATATAGTGAGTCTCCTGTAGTCTTTATATAGAGTGAGTCCCTTGTAGTCTGTATGTAGAGTGAGTCCCCTGTCGTCTGTATACAGAGTGAGTCCCCTGTAGTCTGTACATAGAGTGCGTTCCCTGTAGTCTGTATATAGAGTGAGTTTCCTGTAGTATGTTTATAGAATGAGTCCCCTGTAGTGTGTATACAGATGGAGTCCCTTGTAGTCTGTATATAGAGTGAGTTTCCTGTAGTCTGTATATAGATTGAGGAGGGCGGCTCTCTAAAGACTCTATGGCGGATTTCTATGTGAAAGGGTTAGCCCTCTGTATTTTAGCTCTAGTATGTATATAGAGTGAGTCCCCTGTAGTCTGAATATAGATTGAGTTTCCTGTAGACTGTCTATAGAGTGAGTCCCCTGTAGTATGTATATAGAGTGAGTCCCATTTATATTTAAAAACCTGTTCTACTGTAGATAGTTCGGACTATTTTAACTACTGGAAAATTGTAAAAAACGACTCGACCAAAAATAAGCTTTCTATGTGAAAGGGTTAGCCCTCTGTATATTAGCTCTACGGGGACTACCTAGGGAGGTGTAGATATGTTGTACCCACCAAAACATTCATAAAGAATGTATGTAGTTGGGAAAAATAAATTATAGTCGATTAATTAACTCACCGAAGAAGAAAAGGCCCTCCAATTTGCCGTATTTACCGAAAATACCGAAATTCGCGTTCTGGGCCACAGCGGTTCCTCCATTCACCTCGTGGTGCCTATACAGAGGTAGATTTAGCCACGAAGATATTTGTGTTGTAAGGAGCATTAAACTCCAAGCAGGGTACCATGTTCGATTGTTTTTTTCCAGACCCTTTAGGGCCACAGAAAGGGCGGCTCTCTTAAGACTCTATGGCGGATTTCTATGTGAAAGGGTTTGCCCTCTGTATTTTAGCTCTACGGGGACTACCTAGGTAGGTGTAGACATGTTCTACCCACCAAAACATTCATAAACAATGTATGTAGTTGGGAAAAATAAATTATAGTCGATTACTTAACTCTCCGAAGAAGAAAGTGCCGTCCAATTTGCCGTATTTACAGAAAATACCGAAATTCGCGTTCTGAGCCGTAGGCGGTCCCGTATTCGCCTCGTAGTGCATATAGGCAGCTAGATTTAGCCACTCCGATATTTTTGTTGCAAAGAACATTAAATTTCAAGCAGGGTACCATGTTCGATTGTTTTTTTCCAGACCCTTTAGGGCCACAGAAAGGGCGGCTCTCTAAAGACTCTACGGCGGATTTCTATGTCAAAGGGTTAGCCCTCTGTATATTAGCTCTACGGGGACTACCTAGGTAGGTGTAGACATGTTCTACCCACCAAAACATTCATAAAGAATGTATGTAGTTGGGAAAAATAAATTATAGTCGATTAATTAAATCTCCGAAGAAGAAAAGGCCGTCCAATTTGCCGTATTTACAGAAAATACCGAAATTCGCGTTCTGGGCCGCAGCGGTTCCCCCATTCGCCTCGAGGTGCATATACGAAGCAAGTTAGAGCCACTCCGATATTTTGGTTGTAAAGAGCATTAAATTTCAAGCAGGGAAACATGTTCGATTGTTGTTTTTTTCAGCCCCTTTAGGCCCAAAGAAAGGGCGGCTCTCTAAAGACTCTATGGCGGATTTCTATGTGAAAGGGTTAGCCCTCTGTATTTTACCTCTTGTATGTATATAGAGTGAGTCCCCTGTAGTCTGAATATAGATTGAGTTTCCTGTAGACTGTCTATAGAGTGAGTCCCCTGTAGTATGTATATAGAGTGAGTCCCATTTATATTTAAAAACCTGTTCTACTGTAGATAGTTCGGACTATTTTAACACTGGAAAATTGTAAAAATCGACTCGACCAAAAATAAGCTTTCTATGTGAAAGGGTTAGCCCTCTGTATATTAGCTCTACGGGGACTACCTAGGGAGGTGTAGATATGTTGTACCCACCAAAACATTCATAAAGAATGTATGTAGTTGGGAAAAATAAATTATAGTCGATTAATTAACTCACCGAAGAAGAAAAGGCCCTCCAATTTGCCGTATTTACCGAAAATACCGAAATTCGCGTTCTGGGCCGCAGCGGTTCCCCCATTCACCTCGTGGTGCCTATACAGAGGTAGATTTAGCCACGCCGATATTTGTGTTGTAAAGAGCATTAAATTTCAAGCAGGGTACCATGTTCGATTGTTTTTTTCCAGACCCTTTAGGGCCACAGAAAGGTCGGCTCTCTAAAGACTCTATGGCGGATTTCTATGTGAAAGGGTTAGCCCTCTGCATTTTAGCTCTACGGGGACTACCTAGGTAGGTGTAGACATGTTCTACCCTCCAAAACATTCATAAAGAATGTATGTAGTTGGGAAAAATAAATTATAGTCGATTAATTAACTATCCGAAGAAGAAAAGGCCGTCCAATTTGCCGTATTTACAGAAAATACCGAAATTCGCGTTCTGGGCCGCAGGGGGTCCCCCATTCGCCTCGTGGTGCATATAGGCAGCTAGATTTAGCCACGCCGATATTTTTGTTGTAAAGAGCATTACATTTCAAGCAGGGTACCATGTTCGATTGTTTTTTTCCAGACCCTTTAGGGCCAAATAAAGGGCGGCTCTCTAAAGACTTTATGGCGGATTTCTATGTGAAAGGGTTAGCCCTCTGTATATTAGCTCTACGGGGACTACAAAGGTAGGTGTAGATATGTTCTACCTTCCAAAACATTCATAAAGAATGTATATAGTTGGGAAAAATAAATTATAGTTGATTAATTAAATCTCCAAAGAAGAAAAGGCCCTCCAATTTGCCGTATTTACAGAAAATACCGAAATTCGCGTTCTGGGCAGCAGCGGTTCCCCCATTCGCCTCGAGGTGCTTATACGAAGCAAGGTAGAGCCACGCCGAAATTTTGGTTGCAAAGAGCATTACATTTAAAGCAGGGAAACAGGTTCGATTGTTTTTTTGTCAGCCCCTTTAGGGCCAAAAAAAGGGCGGCTCTCTAAAGACTCTATGGCGGATTTCTATGTGAAAGGGTTAGCCCTCTGTATTTTAGCTCTACGGTGACTACCTAGGTAGGTGTAAACATGTTCTACCCTCCAAAACATTTATAAAGAATGTATGTAGTTGGGAAAAATAAATTATAGTTGATTAATTAAATCTTCGAAGAAGAAAAGGCCGTCCAATTTGCCGTATTTACAGAAAATACCGAAATTCGCGTTCTGGACGGCAGCGGTTCCCCTATTCGCCTCGAGGTGCTTATACGAAGCAAGGTAGAGCCACGCCGATATTTTTGTTGTAAAGAGCATTACATTTCAAGCAGGGAAACAGGTTTGATTGTTTTCTTTTTTTCAGCCCCTTTAGGGCCAAAGAAAGGGCGGCTCTCTAAAGACTCTATGGCGGATTTCTATGTGAAAGGGTTAGCCCTCTGTATTTTAGCTCTACGGGGACTACCTAGGTAGGTGTAGACATGTTCTACCCTCCAAAACATTCATAAAGAATGTATGTAGTTGGGAAAAATAAATTATAGTCGATTAATTAACTCTCCGAAGAAGAAAGTGCCGTCCAATTTGCCGTATTTACAGAAAATACCGAAATTCGCGTTCTGAGCCGTAGGCGGTCCCGTATTCGCCTCGTAGTGCATATAGGCAGCTAGATTTAGCCACGCCGATATTTTTGTTGCAAAGAGCATTAAATTTCAAGCAGGGTACCATGTTCGATTGTTTTTTCCCAGACCCTTTAGGACCACAGAAAGGGCGGCTCTCTAAAGACTCTATGGCGGATTTGTACGTGAAAAGGTTAGCCCTCTGTATTTTACCTCTACGGGGACTACCTAGGTAGGTGTAGACATGTTCTACCCACCAAAACATTCATAAAGACTACATACATTCTTTATGAATGTTTTGGTGGGTAGAACATATCTACACCTCCCTAGGTAGTCCCCGTAGAGCTAATATACAGTGGGCTAACCCTTTCACATATAAAGCTTATTTTTGGTCGAGTCGTATTTTACAATTTTCCAGTAGTTAAAATAGTCCGAACTATCTACAGTAGAAAAGGTTTTTAAATATAAATGGGACTCACTCTATATACATACTACAGGGGACTCACTCTAAAGACAGTCTACAGGAAACTCAATCTATATTCAGACTACAGGGGACTCACTCTATATACATACTAGAGCTAATATACAGAGGGCTAACCCTTTCACATAGAAATCCGCCATAGAGTCTTTAGAGAGCCGCCCTTTCTTTGGCCCTAAAGGGACTGAAAAAAAACCCCTAGGGTTAGTCATTCTATATACTGACTACAGGGGACTCACTCTCTATAGACAGACTACAGGGGACTCCCTCTATATATATAGTACAGACGACTCACTCTATATACAGACTACAGGGGACTCAATCTATATACAGACTACAGGAAACTCACTCTATATACAGACTACAAGGGACTCCATCTGTATACAGACTACAGGGGATTCATTCTATAAACATACTACAGGAAACTCACTCTATATACAGACTACAGGGAACGCACTCTATGTACAGACTACAGGGGACTCACTCTGTATACAGACGACAGGGGACTCACTCTACATACAGACTACAAGGGACTCAATCTATATAAAGACTACAGGAGACTCACTTTATAAACAGGGGACTCACTCTACATACAGACTACAGGGGACTCACTCTATAGACAGTCTACAGGAAACTCACTCTATATACAGACAACATGGGACTCACTCTATATACATACTACAGGGGACTCACTGTATAGACAGTCTACAGGAAACTCAATCTATATTCAGACTACAGGGGACTCACTCTATATACATACTACAGGGGACTCACTCTATAGACAGTCTACAGAATACTTACTCTATATTCAGACTACAGGGGACTCACTATTTATATAGACTACAGGGGACTCACTCTATATACATACTACAGGGGACTCACTCTATAGACTAGGTGTAGACATGTTCTACCCTCCAAAACATTCATAAAGAATGTATGTAGTTGGGGAAAATAAATTATAGTCGATTAATTAACTATCCGAAGAAGAAAAGGCCGTCCAATTTGCCGTATTTACCGAAAATACCGAAATTCGTGTTCTGGGCCGCAGGGGGTCCCCCATTCGCCTCGTGGTGCATATAGGCAGCTAGATTTAGCCACGCCGATATTTTTGTTGCAAAGAGCATTACATTTCAAGCAGGGTATCATGTTCGATTGGGTTGTTTTTTCCAGCCCCTTTAGGGCCAAATAAAGGGCTGTTCTCTAAAGACTCTATGGCGGATTTCTATGTGAAATGATTAGCCCTCTGTATATTAGCTCTACGGGGACTACCTAGGTAGGTGTAGATATGTTCTACCCACCAAAACATTCATAAAGAATGTATGTAGTTGGGAAAAATAAATTATAGTTGATTAATTAAATCTCCGAAGAAGAAAAGGCCGTCCAATTTGCCGTATTTACAGAAAATACCGAAATTCGCGTTCTGGGCCGAAGAGGTTCCCCCATTCGCCTCGAGGTGCTTATACGAAGCAAGGTAGAGCCACGCCGATATCTTTGTTGTAAAGAGCATTACATTTCAAGCAGGGAAACAGGTTCGATTGGTTTTTTTTCAGCCCCTTCAGGGCCAAAAAAAGGGCGGCTCTCTAAAGACTCTATGGCGGATTTCTATGTGAAAGGGTTAGCCCTCTGTATTTTAGCTCTACGGGGACTACCTAGGTAGGTGTAGACATGTTCTACCCTCCAAAACATTCATAAAGAATGTATGTAGTTGGGAAAAATAAATTATAGTCGATTAATTAACTCTCCAAGGAAGAAAAGGCCGTCCAATTTGCCGTATTTACCGAAAATACCGAAATTCGCGTTCTGGGATGCAGCGGTTCCCCCATTCGCCTCGGGGTGCTTATACGAAGCAAGGTAGAGCCACGCCGATATTTTTGATGTAAAGAGCATTAAATTTCAAGCAGGGTACCATGTTCGATTGTTTTTTCCAGCCCCTTTAGGGACACAGAAAGGGCGGGTCTCTAAAGAGTCTATGGCGTATATAGAGAGAGTCCCCTGTAGTATGTCTATAGAGAGTGAATGCCCTGTAGTCTGTACATAGAGAGTGAGTCCCCTGTAGTCTGTATATAGAGTGAGTCCCCTGTAGTCTGAATATAGAGTAAGTTTCCTGTAGACTGTCTATAGAGTGAGTCCCCTGTAGTATGTATATAGAGTGAGTCCCCTGTAGTCTGAATATAGATTGAGTTTCCTGTAGACTGTCTATACAGTGAGTCCCCTGTAGTATATATATAGAGTGAGTCCCATGTTGTCTGTATATATAGTGAGTCTCCTGTAGTATTTATATAGAGTGAGTCCCTTGTAGTCTGTATGTAGAGTGAGTCCCCTGTCGTCTGTATACAGAGTGAGTCCCCTGTAGTCTGTACATAGAGTGCGTTCCCTGTAGTCTGTATATAGAGTGAGTTTCCTGTAGTATGTTTATAGAATGAGTCCCCTGTAGTGTGTATACAGATGGAGTCCCTTGTAGTCTGTATATAGAGTGAGTTTCCTGTAGTCTGTATATAGATTGAGGAGGGCGGCTCTCTAAAGACTTTATGGCGGATTTCTATGTGAAAGGGTTAGCCCTCTGCATTTCAGCTCTACGGGGACTACCTAGGTAGGTGTAGACATGTTCTACTCTCCAAAACATTCATAAAGAATGTATGTAGTTGGGAAAAATAAATTTTAGTCGATTAATTAACTCTCCGAAGAAGAGAAGGCCGTCCAATTTGCCGTATTTACCAAAGTAAAGTGTAAAAAACGACGAAAGTTGTAAATGTGACTTATGAAGTAAGAATTTTTCCGGGCTCAAAAATTATCGATTGTTTTAATGTTCTACCCCTTGGGACTAGCATTTGTAGTTAGGATATTTAAAAACCTTTTCTACTGTAGATAGTTCGGACTATTTTAAGTACCGGAAAGTGTAAAAAACGACTCGACCAACGATACGACCAAACCTAAAAAGTGTAAAAAACGACGGAAGTTGTAAAAAGTGAATTATGAACTAAGAATTTTTCCGGGCTCAAAAATTATCGATTGTTTTAATGTTCTACCCCTTGGGACTAGCATTTGTAGTTAGGATATTTAAAAACCTTTTCTACTGTAGATAGTTCGGACTATTTTAAGTACCGGAAAGTGTAAAAAAAAAAAAAAAAAAACGACTCGACCAACGATACGACCAAACCTAAAAAGTGTAAAAAACGACGAAAGTTGTAAAAACTGACTTATGAACTAAGAAGTTTTCCGGGCTCAACAATTATCGATTGTTTTAATGTTCTACCCCTTGGGACTAGCATTTGTAGTTAGGATATTTAAAAACCTTTTCTACTGTAGATAGTTCGGACTATTTTAAGTACCGTAAAGTGTAAAAAAACGACTCGACCAACAATACGACCAAACATAAAAAGTGTAAAAAACGACAAAAATTGTAAAAAGTGACTTATGAAGTAAGAATTTTTCCGGGCTCAAAAATTATCGATTGTTTTAATGTTCTACCCCTTGGGACTAGCATTTGTAGTTAGGATATTTAAAAACCTTTTCTACTGTAGATAGTTCGGACTATTTTAAGTACCGGAAAGTGTAAAAAAACGACTCGACCAACGATACGACCAAACCTAAAAAGTGTAAAAAACGACGAAAGTTGTAAAAAGTGACTTATGAACTAAGAATTATTCCGGGCTCAAAAATTATCGATTGTTTTAATGTTCTACCCCTTGGGACTAGCATTTGTAGTTAGGATATTTAAAAACCTTTTCTACTGTAGATAGTTCGGACTATTTTCTGTATATTAGCTCTACGGGGACTACCTAGGTAGGTGTAGACATGTTCTACCCTCCAAAACATTCATAAAGAATGTATGTAGTTGGGAAAAATAAATTATAGTTGATTAATTAAATCTCCGAAGAAGAAAAGGCCCTCCAATTTGCCGTATTTACAGAAAATACCGAAATTCGTGTTCTGGGCCGCAGCGGTTCCCCCATTCGCCTCGAGGTGCTTATACCAAGCAAGGTAGAGCCACGCCGATATTTTGGTTGTAAAGAGCATTAAATTTCAAGCAGGGAAACATGTTCGATTGTTTTTTTTTCCAGCCCCTTTAGGCCTAAAGAAAGGGCGGCTCGCTAAAGTGAGTAAATCTTCCTGCACATAAGTCACACTCATGCTGTGAATGATGCGTGTCGACGCTACAGCTTTCGTTTTTATAAGTCACCTTCATGCGGTGTGTTTGTTGAGTGTCAATCATGGGGTTTCTTTGATAAGGGTTCACTACCCCATTCAAAGTGGCATTAAAATAGGATGAAATAGGTTTTTCTCTAGCGATCTAACTATCATTGAGGTTTCTACTGCCTCACAGACGTGAGAAATGAAGATTTAAAGAGATCGAGAAGAAACATCGAGCCTCGACTCGACCTCCTTGACCGCTGTTTCTTTGAAAACTATGCGACGTAGCACCATAAAAATAAGTTTAACGAATTCTGCGCCCTAGAATCTATCAGATTAAACCTACCATGCACAGACATCGAATGTCTAGAAAAAGACAATGAGAAAAAACTCTGCTCGAAAGCACAAATCCGCCATTTTGACGGCCGCCATCTTGGCTTCGTCTCCGAAGCGAGGGATGTTTTCGAGGAGGTCCGCGCTTTCCTGATATATACCGGCGCACTCGCCAGTTCGCTTCACTGGTGATCCAGCACAGCTTTTCATTATTTTATAGAAGAAAGAAGATAGAAGAAAGAAGAAGATGAGCCAAGTACCGAGTCCACCCATCACGAACCACAACGTGGTCCCGGAGGATCAGCGCGAGGACTGGGATGCCGAGCTGGAACTGGTCCAGCGGCCCCCGGGGCGCATTGTGTTTCAACCCGACGATTCATTTGAGTGGCACTTCTTCTATGAAGGAGTGCCAGATGCCCCCAAGAAGCCGCTCAAGAGACGCCACCGCCAGCGAAACAAGACCCAGTAAGGAGGTAATCAACCTCTAGACAGTGTGGGGGGCTTTCATAGTCCCCCCCGGCCCTTTTCAGGGCCACCCACATCTTATGAAAAGAGACTGTATATGACAATGTTTGAGAGAAACAAAAACTAACACCAGATGCACTTTTATTATTAAGAAACTCGCTAAAGTTACACAGTGTTGATCGTTAACAGCTCTCCGTGTTCTTCATAGTCTCCCGTCATGTAACGTAGTCTTTCGGATGCGAGACTATTCTCATATGCTTTCCAACAACATAGAGGATGAACGAAATACCTCATGTTACGCTTCGTTCTCCACCGTTTCATTTGAATCAATCCTCTTAACGTTTGTTGATCTCGCGTCATGATCAAATACTGGTATTCACTCTGAACGATTTTAGCGATATCCTCTGGTCCAGCATTGTCTAACATAAAAGTCCATGCCATACTTTGAGGAGTTTCTCTCACTACTTTGACTCTTCTATAAACGGGTACGTATTCCATCTTTTGGCCGACTGATTTTTTTTTATTGTGGCAAACCTGTCTTATATAGGTACACACAACACAGATTTTTTTTTTTTAAATTTTTTTTATTTTGTAAACAGTTAAACATTTGAACAATTAAACATTTGAACAATTACATCAGTGACAAGTTAATACCATGACATTGACAACATTGTCCCTTATGGGTTCTAGGTTTACGAAATGTCTCTTTAAATTCATTTCTTAAGCTATGTAAGGGTGCTTTATACCATCTTTTTCCTCTCGAAAAGACAAAAAAGAATATGTAATTAAAATAAATGTAGGATGGATAAAAAAAAGGTTATGCCCCAAACCTTCTGTAATTTGAAATTGACCTTTTTCGATAAATGACTGTAATGCTATTAGGAGCTGAACTCTTTATTGATTTCAATCTTCTTTATACCATTTTTTTGCCTCATTAAGACGAGAAAGAACATATGTCAATAAAACATATAGCTTGAAAAATAAAGTTTTTAGACTTTAAAAGGATATTTCTTATTCAACCTGTTAATATCAAAGTATATGCATAGATTTTTGAGAGTCAAATATTCATTTCTTAAGCTATGTAAGTGTGCTTTATACCATCTTTTTCGTCTCGAAAAGACAAAAAAGAATATGTAATTAAAATAAAAGTAGGATGGATAAAAAAAAAGGTTATGCCCCAAACCTTCTGTAATTTGAAATTAGCCTTTTTCGATAAATGACTGTAATGCTATTAGGAGCTGAACTCTTTATTGATTATTATATTTCAATATTCTTTATACCAATTTTTTTTGCCTCACTAAGACGAGAAAGAATATATGTAAATAAAACATATGGATTGAAAAATAAAGTTTTTAGACTTTAAAAGGATATTTCTTATTCAACCTGTTAATATCAAAGTATATGCATAGATTATTTAGGGTCAAATTTTCATTTCTTAAGCTATGTAAGGGTGCTTTATACCATCTTTTTCCTCTCGAAAAGACAAAAAAGAATATGTAATTAAAATAAATGTAGGATGGATAAAAAAAAAGGTTATGCCCCAAACCTTCTGTAATTTGAAATTAGCCTTTTTCGATAAATGACTGTAATGCTATTGGGGGCTGAACTCTTTATTGATTATTATATTTCAATGTTCTTTATACCATTTTTTTTTTTTGCCTCATTAAGACGAGAAAGAATATATGTAAATAAAACATATGGATTGAAAAATAAAGTTTTTAGACTTTAAAAGGATATTTCTTATTCAACCTGTTAATATCAAAGTGTATGCATAGATTATTTAGGGTCAAATTTTCATTTCTTAAGCTATGTAAGGGTGCTTTATACCATCTTTTTCGTCTCGAAAAGACCCTAACCCTAACCCTAACCCTAACCCAAGCATTCGTTAAATAATGAAAAATGTAAGAGAAGAAAAAGGTAAAAAAAAAATGTATACTTGTATGCATTATGTAGCAACATATAGCGGTCACCCATCCAAGTACTAACCACGCTCGATGTTGCTCAACTTTCAAGCAAGGTACCATGTTCGATTGTTTTTTTCCAGACCCTTTAGGGCCACAGAAAGGGCGGCTCTCTAAAGACTCTATGGCGGATTTCTACGTGAAAGGGTTATCCCTCTGTATATTAGCTCTACGGGGACTACCTAGGTAGGTGTAGACATGTTCTACCCACCAAAATATTCATAAAGAATGTATGTAGTTGGGAAAAATAAATTATAGTCGATTAATTAACTCTCCGAAGAAGAAAAGGCCGTCCAATTTGCCGTATTTACAGAAAATACCGAAATTCGCGTTCTGGTCCGCAGGGGGTCCCCCATTCGCCTCGTGGTGCATATAGGTGGCTAGATTTAGCCATGCCGATATTTTTGTTGCAAAGAGCATTAAATTTCAAGCAGGGTACCATGTTCGATTGTTTTTTTTCCAGACCCTTTAGGGCCACAGAAAGGGCGGCTCTCTAAAGACTCTATGGCGGATTTCTATGTGAAAGGGTTAGCCCTCTGTATTTTAGCTCTACGGGGACACATAAAAAATGTAAAAAACGACGAAAGTTGTAAAAAGTGACTTATGAACTAAGAATTTTTCCGGGCTCAAAAATTATCGATTGTTTTAATGTTCTACCCCTTGGGACTAGCATTTGTAGTTAGGATATTTAAAAACCTTTTCTACTGTAGATAGTTCGGACTATTTTAAGTACCGGAAAGTGTAAAAAAAAAAAAAAAAAAAAACGACTCGACCAACGATACGACGAAACATAAAAAGTGTAAAAAACGACGAAAGTTGTAAAAAGTGACTTATGAACTAAGAATTTTTCCGGGCTCAAAAATTATCGATTGTTTTAATGTTCTACCCCTTGGGACTAGCATTTGTAGTTAGGATATTTAAAAACCTTTTCTCCTGTAGATAGTTCGGACTATTTTAAGTACCGGAAAGTGTAAAAAAAAAAACGACTCGACCAACGATACGACCAAACATAAAACGTGTAAAAAACGACGAAAGTTGTAAAAAGTGACTTATGAACTAAAAAATTTTCCGGGCTCAAAAATTATCGATTGTTTTAATGTTCTACCCCTTGGGACTAGCATTTGTAGTTAGGATATTTAAAAACCTTTTCTACTGTAGATAGTTCGGACTATTTTCTGTATATTAGCTCTACGGGGACTACCTAGGTAGGTGTAGACATGTTCTACCTCCAAAACATTCATAAAGAATGTATGTAATTGGGAAAAATAAATTATAGTCGATTAATTAACTATCCGAAGAAGAAAAGGCCGTCCAATTTGCCGTATTTACCGAAAATACCGAAATTCGCGTTCTGGGCCGCAGGGGGTCCCCCATTCGCCTCGTGGTGCATATAGGCAGCTAGATTTAGCCACGCCGATATTTTTGTTGCAAAGAGCATTACATTTCAAGCAGGGTACCATGTTCGATTGGGTTGTTTTTTTTCAGCCCCTTTAGGGCCAAATAAAGGGCGGTTCTCTAAAGACTCTATGGCGGATTTCTATGTGAAAGGGTTAGCCCTCTGTATATTAGCTCTACGGGGACTACCTAGGTAGGTGTAGATATGTTCTACCCTCCACAACATTCATAAAGAATATATGTAGTTGGGAAAAATAAATTATAGTCGATTAATTAACTATCCGAAGAAGAAAAGGCCGTCGAATTTGCCGTATTTACAGAAAATACCGAAATTCGCGTTCTGGGCCGCAAGGGTTCCCCATTCGTCTCGTGGTGCATATAGGTAGCTAGATTTAGCCATGCCGATATTTTTGTTACAAAGAGCATTAAATTTCAAGCAGGGTACCATGTTCGATTGTTTTTTTCCAGACCCTTTAGGGCCACAGAAAGGGCGGGTCTCTAAAGACTCTATGGCGGATTTCTATGTGAAAGGGTTATCCCTCTGTATATTAGCTCTCCGGGGACTACCTAGGTAGGTGTAGACATGTTCTACCCACCAAAACATTCATAAAGAATGTATGTAGTTGGGAAAAATAAATTATAGTCGATTAATTAACTCTCCGAAGAAGAAAAGGCCCTCCAATTTGCCGTATTTACAGAAAATACCGAAATTCGCGTTCTGGGCCGCAGCGGTTCCCCCATTCGCCTCGAGGTGCATATACGAAGCAAGGTAGAGCCACGCCGATATTTTGGTTGTAAAGAGCATTACATTTCAAGCAGGGAAACATGTTCGATTGTTTTTTTATTCAGCCCCTTTAGGGCCAAAGAAAGGGCGGCTCTCATAAAGACTCTATGGCGGATTTCTATGTGAAAGGGTTAGCCCTCTGTATTTTACTCTACGGGGACTACCTAGGTAGGTGTAGACATGTTCTACCCACCAAAACATTCATAAAGAATGTATGTAGTTGGGAAAAATAAATTATAGTCGATAAATTAACTCTCCGAAGAAGAAAGTGCCGTCCAATTTGCCGTATTTACAGAAAATACCGAAATTCGCGTTCTGAGCCGTAGGCGGTCCCGTATTCGCCTCGTAGTGCATATAGGCAGCTAGATTTAGCCACGCCGATATTTTTGTTGCAAAGAGCATTAAATTTCAAGCAGGGTACCATGTTCGATTGTTTTTTTCCAGACCCTTTAGGGCCACAGAAAGGGCGGCTCTCTAAAGACTTTATGGCGGATTTCTATGTGAAAGGGTTAGCCCTCTGTATTTTAGCTCTAGTATGTATATAGAGTGAGTCCCCTGTAGTCTGAATATAGATTGAGTTTCCTGTAGACTGTCTATAGAGTGAGTCCCCTGTAGTATGTATATAGAGTGAGTCCCATTTATATTTAAAAACCTGTTCTACTGTAGATAGTTCGGACTATTTTAACTACTGGAAAATTGTAAAAAACGACTCGACCAAAAATAAGCTTTCTATGTGAAAGGGTTAGCCCTCTGTATATTAGCTCTACGGAGACTACCTAAGGAGGTGTAGATATGTTCTACCCACCAAAACATTCATAAAGAATGTATGTAGTTGGGAAAAATAAATTATAGTCGATTAATTAACTCACCGAAGAAGAAAAGGCCCTCCAATTTGCCGTATTTACCGAAAATACCGAAATTCGCGTTCTGGGCCACAGTGGTTCCCCCATTCACCTCGTGGTGCTTATACAGAGGTAGATTTAGCCACGCCGATATTTGTGTTGTAAAGAGCATTAAACTCCAAGCAGGGTACCATGTTCGATTGTTTTTTTCCAGACCCTTTAGGGCCAAAGAAAGGGCGGCTCTCTAAAGACTCTATGGCGGATTTCTATGTGAAAGGGTTAGCCCTCTGTATTTTAGCTCTACGGGGACTACCTAGGTAGGTGTAGACATGTTCTACCCACCAAAACATTCATAAAGAATGTATGTAGTTGGGAAAAATAAATTATAGTCGATTACTTAACTCTCCGAAGAAGAAAGTGCCGTCCAATTTGCCGTATTTACAGAAAATACCGAAATTCGCGTTCTGAGCCGTAGGCGGTCCCGTCTTCGCCTCGTAGTGCATATAGGCAGCTAGATTTAGCCACGCCGATATTTTTGTTGCAAAGAGCATTAAATTTCAAGCAGGGTACCATGTTCGATTGTTTTTTTCCAGACCCTTTAGGGCCACAGAAAGGGCGGCTCTCTAAAGACTTTATGGCGGATTTCTATGTGAAAGGGTTAGCCCTCTGTATTTTAGCTCTAGTATGTATATAGAGTGAGTCCCCTGTAGTCTGAATATAGATTGAGTTTCCTGTAGACTGTCTATAGAGTGAGTCCCCTGTAGTATGTATATAGAGTGAGTCCCATTTATATTTAAAAACCTGTTCTACTGTAGATAGTTCGGACTATTTTAACTACTGGAAAATTGTAAAAAACTACTCGACCAAAAATAAGCTTTCTATGTGAAAGGGTTAGCCCTCTGTATATTAGCTCTACGGGGACTACCTAAGGAGGTGTAGATATGTTCTACCCACCAAAACATTCATAAAGAATGTATGTAGTTGGGAAAAATAAATTATAGTCGATTAATTAACTCACCGAAGAAGAAAAGGCCCTCCAATTTGCCGTATTTACCGAAAATACCGAAATTCGCGTTCTGGGCCACAGTGGTTCCCCCATTCACCTCGTGGTGCTTATACAGAGGTAGATTTAGCCACGCCGATATTTGTGTTGTAAAGAGCATTAAACTCCAAGCAGGGTACCATGTTCGATTGTTTTTTTCCAGACCCTTTAGGGCCACAGAAAGGGCGGGTCTCTAAAGACTCTATGGCGGATTTCTATGTGAAAGGGTTTGCCCTCTGTATTTTAGCTCTACGGGGACTACCTAGGTAGGTGTAGACATGTTCTACCCACCAAAACATTCATAAAGAATGTATGTAGTTGGGAAAAATAAATTATAGTCGATTACTTAACTCTCCGAAGAAGAAAGTGCCGTCCAATTTGCCGTATTTACAGAAAATACCGAAATTCGCGTTCTGGGCCGCAGCGGTTCCCCCATTCGCCTCGAGGTGCATATACGAAGCAAGGTAGAGCCACACCGATATTTTGGTTGTAAAGAGCATTAAATTTCAAGCAGGGAAGATGTTCGATTGTTTTTTTATTCAGCCCCTTTAGGCCCAAAGAAAGGTCGGCTCTCATAAAGACTCTATGGCGGATTTCTATGTGAAAGGGTTAGCCCTCTGTATTTTACTCTACGGGGACTACCTAGGTAGGTGTAGACATGTTCTACCCACCACAACATTCATAAAGAATATATGTAGTTGGGAAAAATAAATTATAGTCGATTAATTAACTCTCCGAAGAAGAAAGTGCCGTCCAATTTGCTGTATTTACAGAAAATACCGAAATTCGCGTTCTGGGCCGTAGGCGGTCCCGTATTCGCCTCGTAGTGCATATAGGCAGCTAGATTTAGCCACGCCGATATTTTTGTTGCAAAGAGCATTAAATTTCAAGCAGGGTACCATGTTCGATTGTTTTTTTCCAGACCCTTTAGGGCCACAGAAAGGGCGGCTCTCTAAAGACTCTATGGCGGATTTCTACGTGAAAGGGTTATCCTTCTGTATATTAGCTCTACGGGGACTGCCTAGGTAGGTGTAGACATGTTCTACCCACCAAAACATTCATAAAGAATGTATGTAGTTGGGAAAAATAGATTATAGTCGATTAATTAACTCTCCGAAGAAGAAAAGGCCGTCCAATTTGCCGTATTTACAGAAAATACCGAAAGTCGCGTTCTGGGCCGCAGGGGGTCCCCCATTCGCCTCGTGGTGCATATAGGTAGCTAGATTTAGCCATGCCGATATTTTTGTTACAAAGAGCATTAAATTTCAAGCAGGGTACCATGTTCGATTGTTTTTTTCCAGACCCTTTAGGGCCACAGAAAGGGCGGCTCTCTAAAGACTCTATGGCGGATTTCTATTTGAAAGGGTTAACCCTCTGTATATTAGCTCTACGGGGACTGCCTAGGGAGGTGTAGACATGTTCTACCCACCAAAACATTCATAAAGAATGTATGTAGTTGGGAAAAATAAATTATAGTCGATTAATTAACTCTCCGAAGAAGAAAGTGCCGTCCAATTTGCCGTATTTACAGAAAATAACGAAATTCGCATTCTGAGCCGTAGGCGGTCCCGTATTCGCCTCGTAGTGCATATAGGCAGCTAGATTTAGCCACGCCGATATTTTTGTTGCAAAGAGCATTACATTTCAAGCAGGGTAGGGTTAGGTAACCCTAACCCTAACTACCCATGTGGTGTGTCTATATAGAGTATGTCCCCTGTAAACTATAAAGTGAGTCCTCTGTAATTGGTTGAAAAAAGGTTGTCCAAAAGGGTGGACCTTAAATTGGGGACATGTTTTCTAGGTGTTTTGGACCATTCTAAGACGATGGAGACCCACTTTTGAAAGTCGAGAAATTGACCATAAATTTATTTAAAGTACAGGAAACATGTAAAAAACGACTCGACCAACGACACGACCAAACATAAAAAGTGTAAAAAACGACGAAAGTTGTAAAAAGTGACTTATGAACTAAGAATTTTTCCGGGCTCAAAAATTATCGATTGTTTTAATGTTCTACCCCTTGGGACTAGCATTTGTAGTTAGGATATTTAAAAACCTTTTCTACTGTAGATAGTTCGGACTATTTTAAGTACCGGAAAGTGTAAAAAACGACAAGACCAACGATACGACCAAACATAAAAAGTGTAAAAAACGACGAAAGTTGTAAAAAGTGACTTATGAACTAAGAATTTTTCCGGGCTCAAAAATTATCGATTGTTTTAATGTTCTACCCCTTGGGACTAGCATTTGTAGTTAGGATATTTAAAAACCTTTTCTACTGTAGATAGTTCGGACTATTTTAAGTACCGGAAAGTGTAAAAAAAACGACTCGACCAACGATACGACCAAACATAAAAAGTGTAAAAAAACGACGAAAGTTGTAAAAAGTGACTTATGGTCTAAGAATTTTTCCGGGCTCAAAAATTATCGATTGTTTTAATGTTCTACCCCTTGGGACTAGCATTTGTAGTTAGGATATTTAAAAACCTTTTCTACTGTAGATAGTTCGGACTATTTTAAGTACCGGAAAGTGTAAAAAACGACAAGACCAACGATACGACCAAACATAAAAAGTGTAAAAAACGACGAAAGTTGTAAAAAGTGACTTATGAACTAAGAATTTTTCCCGGCTCAAAAATTATCGATTGTTTTAATGTTCTACCCCTTGGGACTAGCATTTGTAGTTAGGATATTTAAAAACCTTTTCTACTGTAGATAGTTCGGACTATTTCAAGTACCGGAAAGTGTAAAAAACGACTCGACCAACGATACGACCAAACATAAAAAGTGTAAAAAAAACGACGAAAGACGGCATTTAGTCGCGATTTGTTTTTTCGACAAACTATGGCTTGGGAACAGTAGGTATATACGTAGTCTGTATATAGAGTGAGTCCCCTGTAGTCTGTATACAAAGTGAATCCCCTGTAGTCTGTATATAGAGTGAGTTCCCTGTATACAGAGTGAGTCCCCTGTAGTCTGTATATAGAGTGAGTCGTCTGTACTATATATATAGAGAGGGAGTCCCCTGTAGTCAGTATATAGAATGAATCCCCGGAATTTTGTATATAGAGTGTGTCCCCTGTAAACTATAAAGTGAGTCCTCTGTAATTGGTTGAAAAAAGGTTAAGTCCAAAAGGGTGGACCTTAAATTGTGGACATGTTTTATAGGTGTTTTGGGCCATTCTAAGACGATGGAGACCCACTTTTGAAAGTCGAGAAATTGACCATAAATTTATTTAAAGTACAGGAAACATGTAAAAAACGACTCGACCAACGACACGACCAAACATAAAAAGTGTAAAAAACGACGAAAGTTGTAAAAAGTGACTTATGAACTAAGAATTTTTCCGGGCTCAAAAATTATCGATTGTTTTAATGTTCTACCCCTTGGGACTAGCATTTGTAGTTAGGATATTTAAAAACCTTTTCTACTGTAGATAGTTCGGACTATTTTAAGTACCGGAAAGTGTAAAAAACGACTCGACCAACGATACGACCAAACATAAAAAGTGTAAAAAAACGACGAAAGTTGTAAAAACTGACTTATGAACTAAGAATTTTTCCGGGCTCAAAAAGTATCGATTGTTTTAATGTTCTACCCCTTGGGACTAGCATTTGTAGTTAGGATATTTAAAAACCTTTTCTACTGTAGATAGTTCGGACTATTTTAAGTACCGGAAAGTGTAAAAAACGACTCGACCAATGATACGACCAAACATAAAAAGTGTAAAAAACGACGAAAGACGGCATTTAGTCGCGATTTGTTTTTTCGACAAACTATGGCTTGGGAACAGTAGGTATATACGTAGTCTGTATATAGAGTGAGTCCCCTGTAGTCTGTATACAGAGTGAGTCCCCTGTAGTCTGTATATAGACTGAGTTCCCTGTATACAGAGTGAGTCCCCTGTAGTCTGTATATAGAGTGAGTCGTCTGTACTATATATATAGAGAGGGAGTCCCCTGTAGTCTGTCTATAGAGAGTGAATCCCCTGTAGTCAGTATATAGAATGAATCCCCGGAAGTTTGTATATAGAGTGTGTCCCCTGTAAACTATAAAGTGAGTCCTCTGTAATTGGTTGAAAAAAGGTTAAGTCCAAAAGGGTGGACCTTAAATTGTGGACATGTTTTATAGGTGTTTTGGGCCATTCTAAGACGATGGAGACCCACTTTTGAAAGTCAAAAAATTGACCATAAATTTATTTAGAGTACAGGAAAAATGTAATAATCGACTCGACCAACGACACGACCAAACATAAAAAGTGTAAAAAAAACGACGAAAGTTGTAAAAAAGTGACTTATGAACTAAGATATTTTCCGGGCTCAAAAATTATCGATTTTTTTAATGTTCTACCCCTTGGGACTAGCATTTATATTTAAAAACCTTTTCTACTGTAGATAGTTCGGACTATTTTAACTACTGGAAAAGTGTAAAAAAAAAAAAACGACTCGACCAAAAATAAGCCCAAGTATAGGTGTTTTCTATTTCTGTAGTCGCGATTTGTTTTTTCGACAAACTATGGCTTGGGAACAGTAGGTAACTTTCCCGCAGTGAGTCCCCTGTAGTCTGTACATAGAGTGCGTTCCCTGTATATAGATAAATCGGACTCTTTTAAGTACTGGAAAAGTTTAAAAAAACGACTCGACCAAAAATAAGCATAAGTATAGGTGTTTTCTATTTCTGTAGTCGCGATTTGTTTTCTTGACAAACTATGATGTGGCTTTATACCATTTTTTTTTGGCCTCATTAAGACGAGAAAGAATATAGGTAAATAAAAAATATAGCTTGAAAAATAAAGTTTTTACACTGTAAAAGGATTTTTCATATTCAAGCTGTTAATATCACAGTATATGCATAGATTGTTGAGGGTCAAATTTTCATTTCTTAAGCTATGTAAGTGTGCATATACTTTGATACCAACAGGTTAAATAAGAAATATCCCATTAAACTATAAATGCAAATCCCAGGGGGTAGACCATTACTATATATCCAATGTTAAACGTTGAGTTACAATTTACACTATTGAAAATGGTCTTTTTCTATGTGAAAGGTTTATCCCTCTGTATTTTAGCTCTACGGGGACTACCTAGGTAGTTGTAGACATGTTCTACCCACCAAAACATTCATAAAGAATGTATGTAGTTGGGAAAAATAAATTATAGTCGATTAATTAACTCTCCGAAGAAGAAAGGGCCGTCCAATTTGCCGTATTTACCGAAAATACCGAAAATCGCGTTCTCAGCCATAGGCGGTCGTGTATTCGCCTCGTAGAGCATATAGGCAGCTAGATTTAGCCACGTCGATATTTTTGTTACAAAGAGCATTACATTTTAAGCAGGGTACCATGTTCGATTGGTTTTTTTTCCCAGACCCTTTAGCGTCAAAGAAAGGGCGGCTCTCTAAAGACTCTATGGCGGATTTCTATGTGAAAGGGTTAGCCCCCTGCACATTAGCTCAACGGGGACTACCTAGGTAGGTGTAGATATGTTCTACCCACCAAAACATTCATAAAGAATGTATGTAGTTAGGAAAAATAAATTATAGTCGATTAATTAACTCTCCGAAGAAGAAAGTGCCGTCCAATTTGCCGTATTTACAGAAAATACCGAAATTCGCGTTCTGAGCAGTAGGCGGTCCCGTATTCGTCTCGTAGTGCATATAGGCAGCTAGGTTTAGCCACGCCGATATTTTTGTTGCAAAGAGCATTACATTTCAAGCAGGGTACCATGTTCAATTGGGTTGTTTTTTTCAGCACCTTTAGGGCCAAATAAAGGGCGGCTCTCTAAAGACTCTATGGCGGATTTCTATGTGAAAGGGTTAGCCCTCTGTATATTAGCTCTACGGGGACTACCTAGGTAGGTGTAGATATGTTCTACCCACCAAAACATTCATAAAGAATGTATGTAGTTGGGAAAAATAAATTATAGTTGATTAATTAAATCTCCGAAGAAGAAAAGGCCCTCCAATTTGCCGTATTTACCGAAAATACCGAAATTCGCGTTCTGGGCCGCAGCGGTTTCCCCATTCGCCTCGAGGTGCTTATACGAAGCAAGGTAGAGCCACGCCGATATTTTTGTTGTAAAGAGCATTACATTTCAAGTAGGTCAACAGGTTCGATTGTTTTTTTTCCCCAGCCCCTTTAGGGCCAAAAAAAGGACGGCTCTCTAAAGACTCTATGGCGGATTTTTATGTGAAAGGGCTAGTCCTCTGTATTTTACCTCTACGGGGACTACATAGGTAGGTGTAGACATGTTCTACCCTCGAAAACATTCATAAAGAATGTATGTAGTTGGGAAAAATAAATTATAGTCGATCAATTAACTTTCCGAAGAGGAAAAGGCCCTCCAATTTGCCGTATTTATAGAAAATACCGAAATTCGCGTTCTGGGCCGCAGGGGGTCCCGCATTCGAATCGTGGTGCCTATACAGAGGTAGATTTAGCCACGCCGATATTTTTGTTGTAAAGAGCATTAAATTTCAAGCAGGGTACCATGTTCGATTGTTTTTTTTCCGGACCCTTTAGGGCCACAGAAAGGGCGGGTCTCTAAAGACTCTATGGCGGATTTCTATGTGAAAGGTTTATCCCTCTGTATTTTAGCTCTACGGGGACTACCTAGGTAGGTGTAGACATGTTCTACCCTCCAAAACATTCATAAAGAATGTATGTAGTTGGGAAAAATAAATTATAGTCGATTAATTAACTATCCCAATTAGAAAAGGCCCTCCAATTTGCCGTATTTACAGAAAATACCGAAATTCGCGTTCTGGGCCGCAGGGGTCCCGCATTCGAATCGTGGTGCCTATACAGAGGTAGATTTAGCCACGCCGATATTTTTGTTGTAAAGAGCATTAAATTGCAAGCAGGGTACCATGTTCGATTGTTTTTTTCCGGACCCTTTAGGGCCACAGAAAGGGCGGCTCTCTAAAGACTCTATGGCGGATTTCTATGTGAAAGGGTTAGCCCTCTGTATTTTAGCTCTACGGGTAGGTCTAGACATGTTCTACCCACCACAACATTCATAAAGAATGTATGTAGTTGGGAAAAATAAATTATCGTCGATTAATTAACTATCCGAAGAAGAAAAGTCCATCCAATTTGCCGTATTTACAGAAAATACTGAAATTCGCGTTCTGGGCCGCAGGGGGTCCCCCATTCGCCTCGTGGTGCATATAGGGAGCTAGATTTAGCCACGCCAATATTTTTGTTGTAAAGGGCACTACATTTCAAGCAGGGTACCATGTTCGATTGTTTTTTTTTTCAGCCCCTTTAGGGCCAAAGAAAGGGCGGCTCTCTAAAGACTCTATGGCGGATTTCTATGTGAAAGGGTTATCCCTCTGTATTTTACCTCTACGGGGACTACCTAGGTAGGTGTAGACATGTTCTACCCACCAAAACATTCATAAAGAATGTATGCAGTTGGGAAAAATAAATTATAGTCGATTAATTAACTCTCCGAAGAAGAAAAGGCCATCCAATTTGCCGTATTTACAGAAAATACCGAAATTCGCGTATATGCATATATTCTCAAGGGTTAAATTTTCATTTCTTAAGCTATGTAAGTGTGCATTTACTTTGATATTAACAGGTTAAATAAGAAATATCCCATTAAACTATAGATGGTAACCCAGGGGGTAGATCATTACTATATATCCCATGTTAAACGTTGAGTTACAATTTACACTATTGAAAATGGTCTTTTTCTATGTGAAAGGTTTATCCCTCTGTATTTTAGCTCTACGGGGACTACCTAGGTAGGTGTAGACATGTTCTACCCACCAAAACATTCATAAAGAATGTATGTAGTTGGGAAAAATAAATTATAGTCGATTAATTAACTCTCCGAAGAAGAAAACGCCGTCCAATTTGCCGTATTTTCCGAAAATACCGAAATTCGCGTTCTGGGATGCAGCGGGTCCCCCATTCAGCTCGAGGTGCTTATACGAAGCAAGGTACAGCCACGCCGATATTTTTGTTGTAAAGAGCATTAAATTTCAAGCAGGGTACCATGTTCGATTGTTTTTTCCAGCCCCTTTAGGGGCACAGAAAGGGCGGGTCTCTAAAGATTCTATGGCGGATTTCTATGTGAAAGCGTTAGCCCTCTGTATTTTAGCTCTACGGGGACTACCTAGGTAGGTGTAGACATGTTCTACCCTCCAAAACATTCATAAAGAATGTATGTAGTTGGGAAAAATAAATTACAGTCGATTAATTAACTCTCCGAAGAAGAAAAGGCCGTCCAATTTGCCGTATTTACCGAAAATACCGAAATTCGCGTTCTGGGCCGCAGGGGGTCCCGCATTCGCCTCGTGGTGCATATAGGGAGCTAGATTTAGCCACGCCGATATTTTGGTTGTACAGAGCATTACATTTCAAGCAGGGTACCATGTTCGATTGTTTTTTTATTCAGCCCCTTTAGGGCCAAAGAAAGGGCGGCTCTCTAAAGACTCTATGGCGTATATAGAGAGAGTCCCCTGTAGTATGTCTATAGAGAGTGAATGCCCTGTAGTCTGTATATAGAGAGTGAGTCCCCTGTAGTCTGTGTATAGAGTGAGTCCCCTGTAGTCTATATATAGAGTGTGTCCTCTGTAGTCTGAATATAGAGTGAGTTTCCTGTAGACTGTCTATAGAGTGAGTCCCCTGTAGTATGTATATAGAGTGAGTCCCCTGTAGTCTGAATATAGATTGAGTTTCCTGTAGACTGTCTATAGAGTGAGTCCCCTGTAGTATGTATATAGAGTGAGTCCCATGTTGTCTGTATATAGAGTGAGTTTCCTGTAGACTGTCTATAGAGTGAGTCCCCTGTAGTCTGTATGTAGAGTGAGTCCCCTGTATATATAGTGAGTCCCCCGTAGTCTTTATATAGAGTGAGTCTCTTGTAGTCTGTATGTAGAGTGAGTCCCCTGTCGTCTGTATACAGAGTGAGTCCCCTGTAGTCTGTATATAGAGTGAGTCGTCTGTACTATATATATAGAGTGAGTCCCCTGTAGTCAGTATATAGAATGATTCCCCGGTAGTCTGTATATAGAGTGTGTCCCATGTAAACTATAAAGTGAGTCCTTTGTATTTGGTTGAAAGGGTGGACCTTTAATTGGGGACATGTTTTATAGGTGTTTTGGACCATTCTAAGACGATGGAGACCCACCTTTGAAAGTCGAAAAATTGACCATAAATTTATTTAAAGTACAGGAAAAATGTAAAAAACGACTCGACCAACGATACGACCAAACATAAAAAGTGTAAAAAACGACGAAAGTTGTAAAAAGTGACTATTGAACTAAGAATTTTTCCCGGCTCAAAAAGTATCGATTGTTTTAATGTTCTACCCCTTGGAACTAGCATTTGTAGTTAGGATATTTAAAAACCTTTTCTACTGTAGATAGTTCGGACTATTTTAAGTACCGGAAAGTGTAAAAAACGACTCGACCAACGATACGACCAAAGATAAAAAGTGTAAAAAACGACGAAAGTTGTAAAAAGTGACTTATGAACTAAGAATTTTTCCGTCCTCAAAAATTATCGATTGTTTTAATGTTCTACCCCTTGGGACTAGCATTTGTAGTTAGGATATTTAAAAACCTTTTCTACTGTAGATAGTTCGGATTATTTTAAGTACCGGAAAGTGTAAAAAACGACTCGACCATCGATACGACCAAACATAAAAAGTGTAAAAAACGACGAAAGACGGCATTTAGTCGCGATTTGTTTTTTCTACAAACTATGGCTTGGGAACAGTAGGTATATACGTAGTCTGTATATAGAGTGAGTCCCCTGTAGTCTGTATACAGAGTGAGTCCCCTGTAGTCTGTATATAGACTGAGTTCCCTGTATACAGAGTGAGTCCCCTGTAGTCTGTATATAGAGTGAGTCGTCTGTACTATATATATAGAGAGGGAGTCCCCTGTAGTCTGTCTATAGAGAGTGAATCCCCTGTAGTCAGTATATAGAATGAATCCCCGGAAGTTTGTATATAGAGTGTGTCCCCTGTAAACTATAAAGTGAGTCCTCTGTAATTGGTTGAAAAAAGGTTAAGTCCAAAAGGGTGGACCTTAAATTGTGGACATGTTTTATAGGTGTTTTGGGCCATTCTAAGACGATGGAGACCCACTTTTGAAAGTCAAAAAATTGACCATAAATTTATAAAAAAAATGACGAAAGTTGTAAAAAAGTGACTTATGAACTAAGATATTTTCCGGGCTCAAAAATTATCGATTTTTTTAATGTTCTACCCCTTGGGACTAGCATTTATATTTAAAAACCTTTTCTACTGTAGATAGTTCGGACTATTTTAAGTACTGGAAAAGTGTAAAAAACGACTCGACCAAAAATAAGCCCAAGTATAGGTGTTTTCTATTTCTGTAGTCGTGATTTGTTTTTTCGACAAACTATGGCTTGGGAACAGTAGGTAACTTTCCCGCAGTGAGTCCCCTGTAGTCTGTACATAGAGTGCATTCCCTGTATATAGATAGTTCGGACTATTTTAAGTACTGGAAAAGTGTAAAAAAACGACTCGACCAAAAATAAGCCCAAGTATAGGTGTTTTCTATTTCTGTAGTCGCGATTTGTTTTCTCGACAAACTATGGCTTGGCTTTATACCATTTTTTTTTACCTCATTAAGACGAGAAAGAATATAGGTAAATAAAACATATAGCTTGAACAATAAAGTTTTTAAACTTTAATAAGACATTTCTTATTCAACTTGTTATTATCAAAGTATATGCATAGCTTCTTGAGGGTCAAATTTTCATTTCCTAAGCTATGTGAGTGTGATTTATAATATCCTTTTCGTCTCGAAAAGACGAAAAAGAATATGTAATTAAAATAAATGTAGGATGGATAATGAAAATGTTATGTCACAAACCTTTTATAATTTGAAATGAGCCATTTTTGATAAATGACTGTAATGCTATTAGGGACTGATTTCTTTTTTGATTATTATATTTCAATGTTCTTTATACCATTTTTTTTTTTCGCCTCATCAAGACGAGAAAGAATATATGTCAATAAAACATATAGCTTGAAAAATAAAGTTTTTAGACTGTAAAAGGATTTTTCTTATTCAACCTGTTAACATCACAGTATATGCATATATTGTTGAGGGTCAAATTTTCATTTCTTAAGCTATGTAAAGGTGCATTATACCATCTTTTTCGTCTCGAAACGACAAAATAGAATATGTAATTAAAATAAATGTAGGATGGATAATGAAAATATTATGCCCCAAACCTTCTATAATTTGAAAAGAGCCTTTTTCGATTAATGACTCTAATGCTATTAGGGCCTGAATTCTTTATTGATTATTATATTTCAATCTTCTTTATATAATTTTTTTCGCCTCATTAAGACGAGAAAGAATAAATGTAAATAAAACATAGAGATTGGAAAAAAAAGTTTTTAGACTTTAATAAGATATTTCTTATTCAACCTGTTATTATCAAACTATATGCATAGATTTTTGAGAGTCAAATTTTCATTTCTTAAGCTATGTGAGTGTGCTTTATACCATCTTTTTCCTCTCGAAAAGACAAAAAAGAATATGTAATTAAAAAAAATGTAGGATGGATAGTAAAAATGTTATGCCCCAAACCTTCTATAATTTGGAATGAGCCTTTTTCGATAAATGACTGTAGTGTGATTAGGAGCTGAATTCTTTATTGATTATTATATTTCAATCTTCTTTATACCATTTTTTTGCCTCATTAAGACGAGAAAGAATATATGTAAATAAAACATATAGCTTGAAAAATAAAGTTTTTAGACTTTAAAAGGATATTTCTTATTCAACCTGTTAATATCAAAGTATATGCATAGATTTTTGAGAGTCAAATTTTCATTTCTTAAGCTATGTGAGTGTGTTTTATACCATCTTTTTCCTCTCGAAAAGACAGAAAATAATATGTAATTAAAAAAAATGTAGGTTGGATAGTAAAAATGTTATGCCCCAAACCTTCTATAATTTGGAATGAGCCTTTTTCGATGAATGACTGTAGTGCGATTAGGGGCTGAATTCTTTATTGATTATTATATTTCAATCTTCTTTATACCATTTTTTTGCCTCATTAAGACGAGAAAGAATATATGTAAATAAAACATATAGCTTGAAAAATAAAGTTTTTAGACTTTAAAAGAATATTTCTTATTCAACCTGTTAATATCACAGTATATGCATAGATTTTTGAGAGTCAAATTTTCATTTCTTAAGCTATGTGAGTGTGCTTTATACCATCTTTTTCGTCTCGAAAAGACAAAAAAGAATATTTAATTAAAATAAATGTAGGATGGATAGTAAAAATGTTATGCCCCAAACCTTCTATAATTTGGATTGAGCCTTTTTCGATAAATGACTGTAGTGCGATTAGGGGCTGAATTCTTTATTGATTATTATATTTCAATCTTCTTTATACCATTTTTTTGCTTCATTAAGACGAGAAAGAATATATGTAAATAAAACATATAGCTTGAAAAATAAAGTTTTTAGACTTTAAAAGAATATTTCTTATTCAACCTGTTAATATCACAGTATATGCATAGATTTTTGAAAGTCAAATTTTCATTTCTTAAGCTATGTGAGTGTCCTTTATATCATCTTTTTCCTCTCGAAAAGACAAAAAATAATATCTAATTAAAATAAATGTAGGATGGATAGTAAAAATGTTATGCCCCAAACCTTCTATAATTTGAAATGAGCCTTTTACGATCAATGACTGTAGTGCGATTAGGGGCTGAATTCTTTATTGATTATTATATTTCAATCTTCTTTATACCATTTTTTTGCCTCATTAAGACGAGAAAGAATATATGTAAATAAAACATATAGCTTGAAAAATAAAGTTTTTAGACTTTAAAAGAATATTTCTTATTCACCCTGTTAATATCACAGTATATGCATAGATTTTTGAGAGTCAAATTTTCATTTCTTAAGCTATGTGAGTGTCCTTTATACCATCTTTTTCGTCTCGAAAAGACAAAAAAGAATATTTAATTAAAATAAATGTAGGATGGATAGTAAAAATGTTATGCCCCAAACCTTCTATAATTTGAAATGAGCCTTTTACGATCAATGACTGTAGTGCGATTAGGGGCTGAATTCTTTATTGATTATTATATTTCAATCTTCTTTATACCATTTTTTTGCCTCATTAAGACGAGAAAGAATATATGTAAATAAAACATATAGCTTGAAAAATAAAGTTTTTAGACTTTAAAAGAATATTTCTTATTCAACCTGTTAATATCACAGTATATGCATAGATTTTTGAAAGTCATATTTTCATTTCTTAAGCTATGTGAGTGTGCTTTATACCATCTTTTTCCTCTCGAAAAGACAAAAAAGAATATGTAATTAAAAAAAATGTAGGATGGATAGTAAAAATGTTATGCCCCAAACCTTCTATAATTTGGAATGAGCCTTTTTCGATAAATGACTGTAGTGTGATTAGGAGCTGAATTCTTTATTGATTATTATATTTCAATCTTCTTTATACCATTTTTTTGCCTCATTAAGACGAGAAAGAATATATGTAAATAAAACATATAGCTTGAAAAATAAAGTTTTTAGACTTTAAAAGGATATTTCTTATTCAACCTTTTAATATCAAAGTATATGCATAGATTTTTGAGAGTCAAATTTTCATTTCTTAAGCTATGTGAGTGTGTTTTATACCATCTTTTTCCTCTCGAAAAGACAGAAAATAATATGTAATTAAAAAAAATGTAGGATGGATAGTAAAAATGTTATGCCCCAAACCTTCTATAATTTGGAATGAGCCTTTTTCAATGAATGACTGTAGTGCGATTAGGGGCTGAATTCTTTATTGATTATTATATTTCAATCTTCTTTATACCATTTTTTTGCCTCATTAAGACGAGAAAGAATATATGTAAATAAAACATATAGCTTGAAAAATAAAGTTTTTAGACTTTAAAAGAATATTTCTTATTCAACCTGTTAATATCACAGTATATGCATAGATTTTTGAAAGTCAAATTTTCATTTCTTAAGCTATGTGAGTGTCCTTTATACCATCTTTTTCCTCTCGAAAAGACAAAAAATAATATCTAATTAAAATAAATGTAGGATGGATAGTAAAAATGTTATGCCCCAAACCTTCTATAATTTGAAATGAGCCTTTTACGATCAATGACTGTAGTGCGATTAGGAGCTGAATTCTTTATTGATTATTATATTTCAATCTTCTTTATACCATTTTTTTGCCTCATTAAGACGAGAAAGAATATATGTAAATAAAACATATAGCTTGAAAAATAAAGTTTTTAGACTTTAAAAGAATATTTCTTATTCAACCTGTTAATATCACAGTATATGCATAGATTTTTGAAAGTCATATTTTCATTTCTTAAGCTATGTGAGTGTGCTTTATACCATCTTTTTCGTCTCGAAAAGACAAAAAAGAATATGTAATTAAAAAAAATGTAGGATGGATAGTAAAAATGTTATGCCCCAAACCTTCTATAATTTGGAATGAGCCTTTTTCGATAAATGACTGTAGTGTGATTAGGAGCTGAATTCTTTATTGATTATTATATTTCAATCTTCTTTATACCATTTTTTTGCCTCATTAAGACGAGAAAGAATATATGTAAATAAAACATATAGCTTGAAAAATAAAGTTTTTAGACTTTAAAAGGATATTTCTTATTCAACCTGTTAATATCAAAGTATATGCATAGATTTTTGAGAGTCAAATTTTCATTTCTTAAGCTATATGAGTGTGCTTTATACCATCTTTTTCCTCTCGAAAAGACAGAAAATAATATGTAATTAAAAAAAAATGTAGGATGTATAGTAAAAATGTTATGCCCCAAACCTTCTATAATTTGGATTGAGCCTTTTTTGATAAATGACTAAAGATAGTTTCATGATCCCGGAGCCTGGTCCCACCTGGTATATTCAGGGGTCCGTGTTTGCCCAACTCTCTATTTTGTATTGCTTATAGGAGTTATGATATTGATCACTGTTCGTTATCTTCACCTTTCACTTAAAGGGAACGTAGGGTATAAAAAAATATTTTCACATTTCAAATACTAAATATTTAGTAATTAAGTCCACTGGTTATTTCCATTTGATTGTAATCTGTTGTGTAGAAATCGGCTATTAAATATAGCTACACATCATCTGCTGGAGGCTGCCATTTTGCAAGATAAAGTTATGGCTCTTTAAGATATTTCCAACAATCCCATCTGTTTATGACGTATACCGGGCAATTGCCTCTCAGTGAAAGCATCTGATCATGTCTGACTGCAAAGGATATCAATATGAGCCTGATTATAATGAAGTGGAATTATTAGCAGATTCAAATCAAAACACTAGTGCATTGGGATAAATTGATGAAAACGACACTCTTAATTCTTAAACTTTTAATTTTGTATTCTTTATACAGGATTGTTCATTATCTTCACTTCTTCATTCTTCACTTGAACATTCCTTAGCACATATGATGGACAATGACTGGGCAATTCTATCTGTATATGTTGCACAAAGTTGATTTATTCTTCAATATGGATTGAGTGTGGGATATTTTTGTCACTATTCATGTCTTCATTGAGCTGAAAATATAAAAATGAAATCAAACCATTAATTTATAACTTTAGTAATGAATTTTCATGAAAGTGCATGTACATGTATTTCACACAACAAAGAGTTTATTTTTTATAGTAGTTTTCTCTCTTTCTGATTTATTAGTACATCTGTTTACAAGAGAATCTTACAATGTGAATCTGTATACAGCACAAATCAGTTGATTATCACTACACCCCTGCAGTAATTGCCACGTAAATGTCAAGACTTGAAAGATTAACTGCACAGGGGGAATTAAAATGACCTTGGTTGTAAAACTTTGTTAATCATTTAATAGAGAAGTGCATCAAATTACCTGTTTCCTTAGATGCTGATAGTCCAGGTTGGTCAATAGGTTCTGCATATGAGTTTTCATTGGTTTCCAAAAGAAAATGGATTAGCTGAAAAATAATGACTAATTAATTATATATACTTACTTCATATATACTATACTTCATATATACTATACTTCATTTGTTTACTTGTACATTTCCAATTTCTTTAAAAACAATAGTATAATACAAAATGTGCTAGTGCTGTGATGAATTGTGAAAGTATTACATGTATCCTGCTTTTCCTCATCTTTTTGAGCTATTTTCTCTTATTTCTTAGGCTTGCTGCCATCAAATATTTTAGTTACTGCATCTTCTATTTAATAGGTTTTGGTGTGTATCCCAATATCTTAACTTAAATAGATATTAATTTAACTTTGAATATTTAAAAAGCAGTGTTTACCCGTCCCTTAATTCATATTTAGCCTGTACAAAATGTTCACTGGATAAGGATAGATTAAATTAGAAAATTATTATATAAGTAAAAGTTTGTTGTAAATAAACTCTGGTTATACACATTAAGAATTATTAGTATTTACTGAGTAAAAAGCAAATATAACTGGTACTTACCCTGATATCCTCTTTAAAAGACTCTTTCTCAAAATGCCGTTCAAAAACAAAAGATTCATTTCCAAGGTTATGTATCCAATTATTGCACAATGTTCATAGTTTTGGGGGGAGATCAGGGATGCTAAAAGGTAGATATATGTATTCCTTTTCCTTTGACCACAGTGCAAAATTTCGCTTGAACTCCCGACATTTAGATCATAGATACTCTGTAACCCATTTAGTGCTAGGCACAGCAGTTGTAATGAATTGCCGCATACACGTCATCAGCCGCCATGATAAGAGATTCTCCCATTCAGCTCAGTTTTCAGTGTAAATGACAGATTAAATCTTGTTATCAGCAGCAATTATTTTTTCTATGCTAGATTTTGTTGTCTGCATGGTACCAGTTTTCACATATCAAAATTTGATTTTTGACCCTACGTTCCCTTTAATACATGTAGTGAAATACATATTGTAATGAGAAATTCAATGCTCATGCAAAATAAAACCACCATGGAATGAAACATGGGAAAATAGTGAATTTTAAACATGTGGCATTAAAGACATTTATACCACCCTTTCTGAAAAATGCTGCTTTCAATTTGATACTAAGTATGTCCTTTTTGTAATCACAGCATGAATCACACACCAACCCCGAAAGTCAAATCTGATGGGCGAAATGATGGTAAGTTATTTTCTCTCAAAACTGTTTATATAAAAATAATGTCGAGTAGAAGTATTGAATCTCTTGCCATATATCATAATTGATAGCTTTGTCGTCTAATTTCCTGATAAATTGTATGTACCTTTACTTATTGCAGACAATAGCAAGCATCTCAATTTTGCGTTGTATATCGTCGGAATCATTTGTGTAATGATCCTCGTGTTTCTCTTGTTGATGGTTCGTCACTATGTGAAGAGAAAACGAAGAAACGGTAAGACGTAGCTCTTTCATTAGCTCACATGCACTATAAAGCTCACGTAAACTTTTTTGCTAACTTTCAATTGTGTCAATATCTGTCTGTAAACTTTTTCACATTTTAATTTTATTAACTTTATTAATTTTACAAACATACTCTGAGGTTAAGTGCCCTAAGGGATGTGATTTTTTAAATGGAGAATTCAGTTTTTATAATCCCACTATAACATATCCAAATTTATTCAACAGAATTTTATTAGTCAAAATATAAGAGTTTTTATGTTGTTTAAATTGGGGAAAATGCAACTGCTCAGGTGAGTGATGTGGCCCATGGGCCTCTTTCTTTTTGAAAACAGCCACTTGTTAAATCTGTTTGTATGCGTGCAGATTTGTCACTGAAATACAGACCTTGGCTTAATTCTAAAGTTGGAAAAAAGGAAAGGGTTAAAGGTTACAGAAGTATTACAATGTATATATCTGTAGGAACAGCTTGTGTCAGGTGAGTGTTTTGGCCCATGAGCATCTTATCACATAATCAGAAAGTACTCATTTGATATTTTGTCTTAATTACAGACTGCAGACCCGTAGAAGAACCGAAAGCGAACAGTGCAGAGTAAGTCACCACTTAAATATTTCTGTATAAATTTCTTCAAAGCTAAATATCCTATAAACAGAATCTTTAGTGAGGATTTATAAATTGTGGCATTATTAGCGAGGTGTTGAGATAACTAAAATTGAATATCGCTAACAATTTATTCCATTTCGGAGGTAGTAGTTGTCTTTCTTGGAATGATTAAGTTGCTTAAATTAGCTCTTCCTAAATATATATATATATCAATTTTTATGGGAAAATCACTAAATTTGTGTCTTGCTGAAAGTTCCACTTATACGGTACTCTTATTATATGTATATGGGTCAACATTGTAAATCACTTGCTGTTCCTGTCAAACACAAAAATAGTTAGAAATATCATTTAATGTTCAATTTTTATACCATTTGGTTTTTGTGGCTGAATAGTTACTTTTGTTTAGAAAGTTCAATGTTTTATTTTTGTTTTCAGGTGTAAGAGTGTAAGAATTGACATGTCAACAGAGGGTAGGAATGGAGATAGACAGCCCCTCCTGTCCGGCACCAGTGATAATCTGTCCGTGATGACAGAGCCCGTGGAACTGGATGAAATAGAACATCCTGGATTACCTTCCCCGAGTACAGAGGATCCCCAGGATCTGAGCACAGATGGAGATTGTGCTTTCGTGATGGACCAAGAAGCTCTTACCAATGTTACAGACGGAGACCCAGAACACGGCACTTCTGACTCGGGGAATTCGGAGACGACGTCCACTGACGACGGCACAGACAGCAGTACAGACCAGGAGGGTATTGGTGTGGATCTGGTGACGGATGCCACCACTGAGAAATTTTCTAGAAAAATCCTGTTTGAGCGGCAGTGGTCCCACCCGTTTGATGGGAGGGGAGAGAGAGAATATTACAGCAGAGCATCTGGGGCAGAAACGATGCCAGTCGTTGATCGTATTTCAAAGGATGACTTGTCTTGTGGCAAAGAGGAGGAAAAGTGAGTATTTTAGAATAAGCATGAAATATGTTCAAGGGAATGAGGATCGATGTTTACAGATAAAGCATATACATAATCTCTAACTGTTAGATTAACATCACTCTTATTTACAACAACAGTATATAAGTATAAGTAATTTCCAGTCTGATTAAATCAAACCTCTCACTTCGCTCGATATACAGACAATCGCTGCAGCGATTGTCCATATATCGCGCGAAGTGAGAGGTTTGATTTTAATCAGACTGAGCAATTTCTTAATTGGATCTAAATCGGTCTTCATATTTGTATATTTTTTGGCTCATATTGTTTTTTTTAAAGAATGACTACTAGCAACTCTTGCTTGAGCCAAACTTTCCAAGTTTTCCAAGTACACAATTCGAAATTTTTATTGGAAAAAATTCTGTTTGGTGTTAGGTATTGGTATTCATGGAATAACCAGCCTCTGTCAAGATACTGCTTTAACAGTCGCATAACTTAGTCTTACGGGCAACGGGCAATACGTCAGCTGGTAAATGGGAAATGTTTGTGATCGTTAAAGCGGAACTCTTGAAATCTGAACACTGAGGCTAGTTAGTCCATATACTCTATAAAACGAAATGTCTAATTAAATCTAATGAATTCTAATTAAAAATAGGCAGACCACTGATCACATGACTGAAATACGTTATGTTAGCTGCAGATCTGTAGCTCTCTGAGAAAATATTATCTGTCCCAATCAGAGACCTGTTCCGCTATTTACTCAGAGAGCTACAGATCTGCAGCTAACATTTTGTCAGAGACTCCATGTTAAAATGATGGCTGTCGTCCGAGTACTAACTGTGTTATGTCTCGTACAAGGGCGTGACTCAGCATAAATTTTGAGTACGCGAGACATTTATAATTATGAAGGAGTTCCGATTCACGGTTTGGTACAAATGTGATATGTTACAGTGATAAGGATTTCAAATACCCGAATGAATTAGAATTTCGCTGAGGAATGATTTTTGTTTTTTATTTTCCCCTAATTTCTCTGCCAGATCTCTTGAATTTAATGAAATCATTCAGAATTAATTTGATTTGAATAGTTCTTTGGAATTCTTGAATATTGATAAGATTGAACATGTTAAAGTTGCCGTTTAAGTATATATGATTATAAAAGCTAGGCAGTAAATATGGTAGTGCATATGCTAGAGCACAAAATTAAATGTCATCATAGTTTACCTCTGATGTTAGCTTAATTATAAGTACTTCATATTCCCTTGTCATATTTTAAAAGTCCACGAAAATGTGTTTTATTTGATATGTTTTCAAAAATATTTTATCGACAAGTTTTTTTTTTTTTAATTTAAAAAAAAGTTGAATAAATGTGTTTGTAACAAAGTGAAAACTTGGTTTTATGTTATAAATTTTCATGAATGATTGATTTTGCCTTAATTACTAAATCTGAAAAGAAACTGAAAAATATTGAAAGAGTATCTGCATTCCTTATAATCTGAATATCAGAGGAAGTTTAACAGGAGAATATAAGGTAATCAGTTTTCACTGATTATCAGGGGAGGAAACTCTTTCATGCCCATAACTCCCCTTCATTGACAAAGACCCTCTGACTATGATTTAGACATATTTGCATTGAGGGCCCGGCTGTATATCACAATTTTAATTACCAATTATGCGGAAAATTCATTGATTTTTCCATGCCACTGTCCTGCCTAACTTTAAATTTTATGATTGTGCATTATTATACGTCTTCACAATGAAAAGCTTTGCATCTCATCAACTTTCATTTAATTGCCTCAAACTTTAATATTAAGTTTAGCCAGTGAAAATGCAGATTGCATTTGCATATTGGTTCCTTTATAGAATTCGTTTTAACTGTACGAAACATTCATGTCTTGGTTCATTGCAGAAAGTCGGACTATTGACGAGAAAACCCTACACATTGCTTCCAAATATCTGGTGCCTAATAGACTCTACTTGTTGGTTGCGAGAGAATTCAGATTGGAGGAAGCAGATATTGATATAATAAAGTACAATTATCAGAATGAATCTGTACAAGAAGTTTCGTACCAAATGCTGCTGAAGATTTCACAGATTGAGCGTCATATGACACTGGACGGCTTAAGAGATGCTGTAGAGAAGCATGACCGACAGGCCTGGGAAAATATTTCAAGCCACTTACCTGCATGATGAAAATGTTAATTAGAAATATCTCAGGCAATGTACAGCGAAACCTGTCTAATCCGACATGCACTGGGGGATGAAATTTTTTGTTTTTTTAAACAGTGTAAAAAAAATGAAAATATAGGGATGGGAATGCCCTGTGAAATGGAAAGTAGTGTGTCTGATGAGGCAGTTTTTACTGTACATGTATAACTAGAACATTTCTCTTATACCATTAGAAAGTTCCATGTCTGAGACCATCATAAACATTATTTTGCATCAATAACCACACAAACTTGAAACCAAGGCAGCAATAGCTTATTTTTTTTAAAACCCTTTTTAAAAATATTTTCATTGAAGTATTCATAGAGCAACACCCACCTGACTATCGCTTTAAAAAAAAAACCTATCTAAAAACACACCACCATTTCAATCATGTTACAAAACCTTGTACTACTGTAATATTGTAAATCACTATAATGACTAGAGTCCTCATACCGGTAAATATGTATCAGGAATATAGATGCTGCATAAGCTTTAATGAAAATGTAGTGTGGTTGTATATGTTTAAACTCTTTAATTAGGCTTTCTAATACAGCACTCTTCAACAATGCTAAAGCAATGAAAATAAAACAAAACATAATCGTAATAGAAGTATATGTTGTTAATAAAACAATTACTCATAATTACTAAAAAAAAAAAAATTCTAATGCAAATGGGTCCTGTGCTGATGAGCCATGATAATCATGATAGAAGTATTTGCTCATTTAAAACATTCCTATTTATATAATTACTAAAACAAATTTTTAATGCAAACAGGTCCTGTGCTGATGAGCCGTTTTACATTTGGAATTTCTGCACTGGAAGAGTTGTTAATTGTGTAAGGTTTCTTCTTTTACAAAAGAGCTGAGATTTTTTCATAGTTTATTTCTGTTAATGATATTGTAAATGCATAGTTTAGATTTTGTGTGTAGTATCACAATATGATATATTACACAAGTTTGGTGAGATTGTGTCAAAACCCTGTGTTTAGTACTATAGCTAGTGAAATGTCACATGACGTTGACGTGCATTATGCTTGGAATACATGTACACATTAAATTTGTACTATTGCTGTAAACGTACTCCTGTAAAGTGAAGAGTCTCAGTAAACAGCTGTAGTTGTAAACTCTTGTTTACGTCGGATACGTCTAAAAAAAAAAAAAAATGTATGAGAATGGAAACAAAAATATGCATACCGGTGCATTATAACAGAATAAGTTATAATTACTGCAGAAATACGCATACCGGTACATTATAACAGAATAAGTTATAATTACTGCAGAACCTCTAGTTAGTGGAATAAAACACTATATTCATGTTGATGATGGTGTTCTTGGAAACTGCTATAGAGTTCATACATGTTTGCTCGTACAGAAATTGTGGGGCTCATGTATTGAATTGATGAAGGTGCAACTTTTTATATAGAAAGTTGTACACTTTTTTTCATTGAATATGAAGTATTTCAAGAGAAGAAGTGAAATTTTACCGAAACGTTTGAGTCACAAAAGTTGTGTGGTGGTACAACAAGTACAAACACATGAAGCTGAATGACATTTTGTTTCAAACTGCATTGTGGACACACGGGGGTCACTTATACAGTAGATATATGAATGGTAACTGTGTCTTGTGTACTAGATATATGAGTGATACCTGTGTCGTGTGTACTAGATATATGAATGATACTTGTGTCGTGTGCAGTAGATATATGAATGATACTTGTGTCGTGTGTAGTAGATATATGAATGATACTTGTGTCGTGTGTAGTAGATATATGAATGGTACTTGTGTCGTGTGCAGTAGGTATGATATATGAGTGATACTTGTGTCTTGTGCAGTAGATATGATATATGAGTGATACTTGTGTCTTGTGCAGTAAGTATGATATATGAGTGATACTTGTTGTATTTTGTGCAGTAGATATGATATATGAGTGATACTTGTGTCTTGTGCAGTAGATATGATATATGGGTGATACTTGTTGTATTTTGTGCAGTAGATATGATATATGAGTGATACTTGTGTCTTGTGCAGTAGATATGATATATGGGTGATACTTGTTGTATTTTGTGCAGTAGATATGATATATGAGTGGTACTTGTGTCGTGTGCAGTAGATATGATATACGAGTGATACTTGTATTGTGTGCAGTAGATATGATATATGAGTGATACTTGTGTCTTGTGCAGTAGGTATGATATATGGGTGATACTTGTTGTATTTTGTGCAGTAGATATGATATATGAATGGTACTTGTGTCTTGTGCAGTAGATATGATATATGAGTGATACTTGTGTCTTGTGCAGTAGGTATGATATATGGGTGATACTTGTTGTATTTTGTGCAGTAGATATGATATATGAATGGTACTTGTGTCTTGTGCAGTAGATATGATATATGAGTGATACTTGTGTCTTGTGCAGTAGATATGATATATGGGTGATACTTGTTGTATTTTGTACAGTAGATATGATATATGAGTGATACTTGTGTCTTGTGCAGTAGGTATGATATATGAGTGATACTTGTTGTATTTTGTGCAGTAGATATGATATATGAGTGATACTTGTGTCTTGTGCAGTAGATATGATATATGGGTGGTACTTGTATCGTGTGCAGTAGATATGATATACGAGTGATACTTGTGCAGTAGATATGATATATGAGTGCATGTTACGTGCTGTATCTTGTGAAGTACAACTGTAGATTACGATGCTCTTACACTATTTCTGACAGAATTCTGTAAGGTTTTAGAATTTTAACTTCAAGTCAATGTAATAGATCTATAATGTATTGGGAAAAATGCATGAAATGAAAATTTAAACATTCAAATTTTGTGGATATTTTATGAGAATGCAAGTGTAGGTTTTTGTATATCAGTAATTTTATTGTGGATGAGGCTGTTAGTATATCAGTAATTTTATTGTGGATGAGGCGGGTTTTTTTTTATGCATGTCTATGACTGGGTGAAAGTCATGCTTAAAGGCATAGTACATTATTTGTCGTAGAAATAGTGTAGATTAGTACATTATTTGTCGTAGAACAAGTGTAGATTTGTTGACTTAGCGCATTAAGATAAGCTTCGTAATTCACTATGGTTACAGTTGTAACTAACCTGATATGTGTTGTATACAAAATACAGTTAAACTTCATTATCTCGAACACTGATATCTTGAATACCATGGGTATGTCAAAGTGATTCGGAAGTCTCAACCAATTATTCTTTAAGTATTTTACCCTCGATATCTCAAATCCTGGGATAAGTTTTTTCTCAGTCCCATTGAGTTCTTGATAACGAGGTTTGACTGTATGTTTAAAATTTTATGGTATATTCATATTGTATAGAGTATCATATATTTTTCAAATTGTTGTATTTTTAAAAAAAAATCATTTTTCACATTTTGAAATACTCTGGGGGAAATTTATACGCATGTTAAAAGTTGTTGTGTTATATTGAAAAAGCTGCTGTTTCCTTTATCTAAATTTCATTATTGATGTTATGATCATAACTTTGATAACATCATTTACTGTTACTATACAGTCTGATTGATTGTTTCATGACATCAAATAGGGCAACTAAATACGGTATTGATTAAATCTTCATTTACATGTAATAATCACAGACTTCTCAATATTTTCTCCAAACTGCAGGCAGTTAAAAATATCCTTTTTGTATTCAAAGTACATTTTAAAGTAATCTTTGAAGTTTCCATATTATTACTTATAATTACATGCATGAGTGTAGTGTCATGTAAGTTTATTCATGTATAATTTAATGGGTTTTTTTAATTTTCTATTTTTGTACTGTTTATTGTCTGAAAATTATCATCATTGATAAATTCATTAGATTTCATGCAGAGAATTCGGTCATATCAATATGTATTCATACCATCATGATAGTTTTCTATATACCGAATCATCTGATACACTTTCAGTATGTGATATGGATAGGTACATCTGTTAAGATGCTCACCAGAATTCTTAGCAGCCATGACAATTCAGACTAATGATAGGCACCATTAACTATAAAGATTCTGCTGGGTGATTCAGTGTTAGAATGCAGCACACTTTCAGATCTCTCTTGTATTATTCGTGGTCACTGTATGTACATGTGTGGTACGGTCAGATAGTGCCAGTGACCAGAGAGAATTCAGCGGGTAGATAGACTAGAATTCGGGAACTCCAGTTGAATCCCTGTCTGATTTGTCACATTTTCTCCCTCTCATTTTACATTTTAATATTAATGGGTAACTCGTACTGTGTCTCATTTTAATGTTGTAAATATCCAATCTTTATAGGTCAATATTGAGATTCATGCATTTCATGGTCAGATTGTCAAATATTAATTGCTTCCTCTTGGATTTGGGTCTAACCTATTTGCAATATTGGAAAATATTAAGTGCCATATTATGTGAGTGATGTAGTACTGTATATCGGATAATTTTGCTGCACTGGAAATATTGGAAAATTTACCAGAACTAAAAGCACTGAAAGTTCTTTTTATATAGATACACTTGTTAAATGAAATTGTGCCAAAAATAGGCTTAATTTTTTTTTAATGAAATGTGCTAGATATTCCTTATGCCAATATTACCCGATATACAGTAACATTGAACTCACTTTAAAGTTATGAATGTTAGTAACCCCTCATTCTATGATAAGTTTTGTTTGATTGGAGTAAAATACATTGTTAATGAAAGTATAAACCCATTGTAAAATGGCTAAACCAAGATCATATATAGATGTTTGAATGGTGTGGAATTAAATGCTTCAACAACATTGAAAATGTTAATGGAATGTATTAATTTGCAATTGAACCATTTTTTTTTTCTGTAGGATAATTCAAGTGTGTATGTCCAGTGAAAAATTATTGAAAGAATTAATAAAATGTTGATCAATTGTGAATGTTTTTTTTAATTCTTGGTGACTTACCTAGAAGGGCATGGATTCCCAGTGTTTTACGCATAGATTTCTAAAAATTTACCAATCATTGGTGGATAACACAGAAATGGGAGATAGAATTACTGAACTCTGGAAAAGCACTGCCTGAGGCTAGCAGATAGAATTACTGAACTCTGGAAAAGCAATGCCTGATTGTAGAGGCTAGCAGATAGAATTACTGAACTGTAGGAAAGCACTGCCTGATTGTAGAGGCTAGCAGATAGAATTACTGAACTGTAGGAAAGCACTGCCTGATTGTAGAGGCTAGCAGATAGAATTACTGAACTGTAGGAAAGCACTGTTTGATTGTAGAGGCTAGCAGATAGAATTACTGAACTCTAGGAAAGCACTGCCTGATTGTAGAGGCTAGCAGATAGAATTACTGAACTCTAGGAAAGCACTGCCTGATTGTAGAGGCCTATCAGTATCATATATTGTAAACTGGCAGGTCTTGAAGGCTTAGCGCTCGTTATGTTGGCATCTTGTAAATCTCAATGTAAGCCCTTTGAGCTATTTTATAAGCCTGTTTTGTACGTTGCCTTTTGCTGGTGTTGTGAACAATGTTGTTGGCTTGCAGATCTCGTGAGCTTAATTAAGGTGATCAAATCACTCACTACACCCTGAAAGAGTATGTCAAATCAGCATGAAATGATTTTTAATCATGAAAGATATTATGATATGTAATAAGTGCATTCGTCAAAAAGGAAGAAAATGTGCAATTTTGGATAAAAAGCATGATTTTCAGACATTTATTTCATTTGAACTAAAGCCTCTGGGAGATTTGAACTTGGGACCTCAAGGTCACTAACTTGATACTTTATCCACTCAGCTACTGTGATAGTCAAATTTAACAAATCGATCGATACAAATAATTTCACAAAACATTTAAATAGCCATCTTATTGTATAAGTCTTGATGTAAGGAGCAACTCCAAATGTAAACTTGATTCTGTAGACCTAGTGCAAGTCTGATCCTGAAGTTTGAAAACTTATGCTCCATAACCATAAAATGAAAATAGACTTTTAAAAGTCAAAAATAAGAATATACCCTTGTCACAAATAATTTGTCATTTTGAATTAAAATTAAGTTTAGTATTCAGAACATGTAAACCTAATGTAAATCTGATCCTGTAAACCTGATGTATGTCTGATCCTGTAAACCTAATGTAAGCCTGATCCTTTAAATCTAATATACACATGTAAGTCTGATTCTGTAAACTTAATGTAAATCTGATCCTGTCAACCTAATGTAAATCTGATCCTGTAAACCTAATGTAAGTCTGATCCTGTAAACCTAATGTAAGTCTGATCCTGTAAACAACTTAATGTAAGTCTGATCCTGTAAACAACCTAATGTAAGTCTGATCCTGTAAATCTAATGTAAGTTTGATTCTGTAAATCTAATGTAAATCTGATCCTGTAAATGTAATGCTAGTCTGATTCTGTAAACCTAATGTAAATCTGATCCTGTAAACATAATGCAAGTCTGATCCTGTAAATTCAATGTAAGTCTGATCCTGTAAACATAATGTAAGTCTGTTCCTGTAAACTTAATGTAAGTCTAATCCTGTAATCTAATGTAAGTCTGATCCTGTAAACAATCTAATGTAAGTCTGATCCTGTAAACAATCTAATGTAAGTCTGATCCTGTAAACCTGATGTAAGTCTGATCCTGTAAACAATCTAATGTAAGTCTGATCCTGTAAACCTAATGTAAGTGTGATCCTGTAAATCTAACGTAAATCTGATTCTGTAAACCTAATGTAAGTCTGATCCTGTAAACAATTTAATGTAAATATGATTCTTTAAATCTAATGTAAATCTGATTCTGTAAACCTAACGTAAATCTGATTCTGTAAACCTAATGTAAGTCTGATCCTGTAAATGTAATGTAAGTCTGATTCTGTAAACCTAATGTAAAATCTGATCCTGTAAACCTAATGTAAGTCTGATCCTGTAAACCTAATGTAAGTCTGATCCTGTAAACCTAATGTAAAATTTGATCCTGTAAACCTGATGTAAGTCTGATCCTGTAAATCTGATCCTGTAAACCTAATGTAAGTCTGATCTTGTAAACCTGATGTAAGTCTGATCCTGTAAATCTAATGTAAGTCTGATCCTGCAAACCTGATGTAAGTCTGATCCTGTAAATCTGATGTAAGTCTGATTCTGTAAATCTTATGTAAGTCTGATCTTGTAAACCTGATGTAAGTCTGATCCTATAATCCTAATGTAAATCTGATGTAAGTCTAATTCTGTAAATCTGATGTAAGTCTGATTCTGTAAACTTAATGTAAGTCTGATCCTGTAATCCTAATGTAAGTCTGATCCTGTAAATCTAATGTAAGTCTGATCCTATAAACCTAATGTAAATCTGATGTAAGTCTGATTCTGTAAATCTGATGTAAGTCTGATTCTGTAAACTTAATGTAAGTCTGATCCTGTAATCCTAATGTAAGTCTGATCCTGTAAACCTAATGTAAATCTGATCCTGTAAACTTAATGTAAATCTGATCCTGTAAATCTAATGTAAGTCTGATCCTATAAACCTAATGTAAATCTGATGTAAGTCTGATTCTGTAAATCTGATGTAAGTCTGATTCTGTAAACTTAATGTAAGTCTGATCCTGTAATCCTAATGTAAGTCTGATCCTGTAAACCTAATGTAAATCTGATCCTGTAAACTTAATGTAAGTCTGATCCTGTAAACCTAATGTAAGTCTGATCTTGTAAATTTAATGTAAGTCTGATCTTGTAAACCTAACATAAGTCTGATCTTGTAAACCTAATGTAAGTATGATTCTGTAAACCTGATGAAAGTCTGATCTTGTAAATGTAATGTAAATCTGATTCTGTAAACCTGATGTAAGTCTGATTAGATGTAATCCTAGTGTAAGTCTGATCCTGTAAATCTAATGTAAGTCTGATTCTGTAAACCTAATGTAAGTCTGATTCTGTAAACCTAATGTAAGTCTGATCCTGTAAATCTTATGTAAGTCTGGTCCTGTAAACCTGATGTAAGTCTGATTCTGTAAACCTAATGTAAGTTTGATCCTGTAAACCTAATGTAAGTCTGATTCTGTAAATTTAATGTAAGTCTGATCCTGTAAACCTAATGTAAGTCTGGTCCTGTAAACCTAATGTAAGTTTGATCTTGTAAATTTAATGTAAGTTTGATCCTGTAAATCTAATATACACATGTAAGTCTGATCCTGTAAATGTAATGTAAGTCTGATTCTGTAAACCTGATGTAAGTCTGGTCCTGTAAACCTAATGTAAGTTTGATCCTGTAAACCTAATGTAAGTCTGATTCTGTAAACTTAATGTAAGTCTGATCCTGTAAACCTAATGTAAGTCTGATCTTGTAAATTTAATGTAAGTCTGATCTTGTAAACCTAATGTAAGTCTGATCCTGTAAACCCGATGCAAGTCTGATCTTGTAAATCTATAATGTAAGTCTGACCCTGTAAATGTAATGTAAATCTGATTCTGAAAACCTAATGTAAGTCTGATCCTGTAAAGCTAATGTAAGTCTGATTCTCTAAACCTAATGATACAACCCTAGAGGAAATCCCACTCTATAAATTTAAGTTACAGTGTACGTACGTGTAAGCAATTATATAATTCGATAGGAAATAACCTAGAATTAATTTATGTTGATTAATCATTTATAAATAATGGAATTATAATATCTAGAAAACGAATTTGAAAACATGTATTCTGGGCAACTTGAATTAGACAAATAAGAGCGAGGTTGATCAACACTACGTTGAAAAACTGGAAAATATATGAAACAATGTGAAAACTACATACAAAATTATCGCAATTCAAGACTGTTGTCTTGGGATGTTCAGAAAAGCGTGATTTTATGTTTGAAGAGATTCAGTTTTGGTGAACATTTTATGAGATGTTATTTTTTATTACCCCCCCCCTCCTTCCCCACAAAGACCAAACCAAAACAAACGCCAATAAAATTCTTCAATTTACGGAGATGATTTTAGCATCAGACTAGATTAAATACGTCAGAAAAATGTCAACTGGACTCCTGCAGTTGTATTTTAAAATTCCCGCGAAACTAGCGTGTTTTCCTTGACAACGACGGCGCAAGGAACTATTTTCAACACTCTCAGAAATCCCGTATAGTGATACCTGTTGAAGTAAAATATGGACTAATAAGACGTGGTAAAACTGTTTGTATAATTTCAAATGTGCAGTTATTTGGGATTGTGTACAGTTTGAGAGTTTAATTTTATTTATTGCATCGCGGATGTATTTCCGTATCTGATATCTTTGGTGTAAACAAATGGCGGCTAGTTGACAGTGATGGCTGAGCGCAAATATGATTTAGCGTTAGTAAATACTGCACCAGGAACTAGAATAAGAGAGAAACCTTGGTATGAATTTTGTAGAAGATTCTGTTGTTTATGTCAGAGCGCAAATCGCCTCGAACAGTGTATATATTTAGTATGGCATCATCCATTGAACACCTAGCATACATGCAGGCGCTGTTGATGCTGAGTGTGTATCTAATTCCTCGTTCTTTCAATATACAGGGTTTCCTTGCACCCATATTATAATTACTATGAATCCTTTGTTATGAGATACAGGGGCTAGGACGAAGGGTAGGGCATATATTATTCTGAACATGATTACTGAAAGAATAGGTACATGTACTGTTAAAGGTAATGTGATAGCTGACTGCCAAGAATATAAAGTACATATTGAACACTGTTTTATGATGATATCACCTATAAAAGGCATAAGACAGCTTTTGTTGGTGAATTTCACATACAACTCTTTAAATGGACAATTCATTGCATCATTCATTTTACATATCATCTTTTAACTGGCGATTTGTTAATAAAACAATGCCTTCAGTATTATTCATGTCGCGGCTAGACATGATATCTAAAGAGTTGAGTTGAAAACTATATTATTTACTGCAGACACTCGATCACCTCAGTGCAGTCATATAATGATAAGATATACTTTATATATACAATAACAGAGATTGATACGATCAAACTGCATGTTTTTCACACCATAATGCCAAAGACTGGTAGTTAAACAACAGTGCTTATATCATACCATCCATATCAGTTTTTTCCCCGCATCATCTTTTTTCCGCTAATCAGAACCTAGTATATTAAATTTATGCAAATCAAATTTTAGCTATTTCAAAGTCATAGCAGAAATATAGATCACTATTATTTAAACTTATGGAGGAATTGATAAAAACACCAGCATTTGTACGTATAACTCTTAATTTTTAATGCAAAAATTCAGTCGATGAAACAATATACATGATTTCTGAGTTACTGTCACATTTATTATCAAATCTTAATATGGATGATATTCCTGCTTCTCTGAGTCCATCTCTGACAATTTTGGGTTTTGTTCGCTCCAAGTGGCTTTATCCAGGTGAGAGATATATGTCGACCTTCACCTCGTCAATTTCGGAAGACGCACTTAGTTGATCACATACCTGTGCTGTGTACCATTTTTCAAAAACAATTTTGCACTTTTGTTTACACTCAAGTAAATATGTACAATTTGGCGGTATTTTAATGTAAATCACTGCTCGTTATTTTCACCTTTTATAGAAATGTAAATAAGTCGGTTTGCAGAAAAGTTTGCAGTGAACTCCGATATATCAACTGGAAAAAGTTCCAGCAAATGTATTGTAATGCAAAATATTTATCGATAATTATTTTTAGAGTTTAAAACCGTCATAAACCCTGTACCGTTACATGTATGAGTAGCTCAGGTGTAATTATACATTGATTGAAGCAATGAACGTTGCCCATTTAATTAGCTTGTCATTTATTAAATAAACAACGAGGCTTACATACCTGTTACTCGACGCTTGTCAGATATAGGGGGAAACAAAGCACACGGAACTTTCACATCATTACAACTGTATTAACTATATGCTATATAACTCTATTGCAAAAAAAAAATTGTAACAAATTTACGCTGATTTATCTTCCATGATTCAGAAATCGTCGTGAACAAAGCGAAAATTGGATACACACGGAAAAAAACTGATATATGGTATAACATTAGGTCTTTTACTGCCACAGGCAACTACAGTCAATTTACCAAATGTACCCATTGAAATTTCCTGGTCAATAGAGGGCAGTGATATTTTTCTGGTTGTCATGCAGAAGCCAAAATGTTTTTCAGTTCTCTTGTTTTTTTAATGATTTATTGGTTTTTATAGTGGCTGAAGTTTATTTTTGTGGTTTGAATACATGTGCCAAGCATGTCAGCAAAATGTGTTCTTTAAATGGGTAAAGTTTCAAGTCGACTTGTCGCTCATGGCAGTGAAAGTATATTTTAGTATAGTATATACTAGGTACATTTTAGTTAATTTGATTACAAATATTTGGCAGTGTATGGAAATAGTTTAGGAAATTTGGCAGAAAAAGAATTAATTGATTCATGGAATATTGTTTGTGTGTGTGTAAGATTTATAGGGTTATTTTCTTGATTTAAATCTATGATCCACCAGTACAGGGAAATCCCTGACCAGGATGTACAGTATTCTTGTAAAAGCATCTTATACTGGTGATAATTTATAAAGGTTATTAACCGATGATGAAATTAAATGATTCCATCCTACATATTTTATCAAATATATGCCATGAATCATTAAATATTACTCTGGGTACAATAATTGATGCTACATGTATAGGCTTTGATATCCATGTATAAGCAGATTACCTGTGGATAACAGGCACAGGTTTAAGGATTTTTATTATTGGGTTCAGTTTATCTGAAACATACAGTGACAATTTTTTCTATGAAAATTTGGGAAAGCATGAAAATTTATTACCAACATGTGGATCAAGAGATGGACTTGAACAGTGTGAGACTTGCACACAAAGCATGTGACTCCAGAGATTTACGTGTATACCCATAGATGTGAAATATCTATGGCTTATTCTACAGGTTTTGTCAATTGCATGGAAGTTGAAATTATTGTCACAATTTAGGAAACTCTTTGTTATACCTATCCTCTAATTATTTTTTGATCGTGGATATATGTGGTAAATGAATTAATTATCATGATGGTTTTTCCAAATTAGTTTGATTTGATTATCATTTTGTGTGGGTTTTTTAGGTACAAAGAAAGACTACAAACAAAATATATTAAATCACTGAAACCGGAAGACACTTCTAAGTCACTACTAGGCAAGGACTGGATTTTTGTAAAAGATGGTCTAGACGATTTCAGAGATGGTCTCCCTCCGCCAGTGAAGGGAGACATATTAATAAAGGTAATGATTGCAAGATTGACCTTACAATGATAGAATGATAAAAGAGGTAGCTGGTTAAGTTGAACAATTCTACAATCTAGTCTATCTGGAAATGTAAAGTAATTTTATTATGACACAACATACTATTAATACTAGATAAGATTAAACTATGAAATCATTGAAAGTCTTGTTCAAATCATTGAAAATTTAGGAAACTTCATCTTCTTCCTTGAATCTTAGGGATCGAAAGGACCAGGTCCGAGTCTGAAAGGCAGCAGTGAGAACGTCAGCCCAGTGAAGCAGCCTGCTGTCCGGAATCGCTTCAGTAAACACCAGATATGTTATTCCAGATCCACCCCACTTCAGCAAAACAGGAGAGACCACATCGATGAAATCGAGTACAGTCTTGTTCTGCACCCCCTGGCTCTGTATCCTCATCTGGAAGAAAGTGTCCCTCCAGAGGTATAGTAAAATAAAAAACATGATCAGAAAGTGTCCCTCCAGAGGTATAGTAAAATAAAAAAACATGATCAGAAAGTGTCCCTCCAGAGGTATAGTAAAATAAAAAAACATGATCAGAAAGTGTCCCTCCAGAGGTATAGTAAAATAAAAAAACATGATCAGAAAGTGTCCCTCCAGAGGTATAGTAAAATAAAAAAACATGATCAAAAAATGTCCCCCCGGAGGTACAGTAAAATAAAAAACATGATCATCATCATAAAATAGTTAATCTACACCAGCTCTGTGAAGAAAGTGTCCCTCCAGAGGTATAGTAAAATAAAAAAACATGATCAAAAAATGTCCCCCCCCCCCCAGGTATAGTAAAATAAAAAACATGATCATCATCATAAAATAGTTAATCTACACCAGCTATGTGAAGAAAGTGTCCCTCCGGAGGTATAGTAAAATAAAAAACATGATCATCATCATAAAATAGTTAATCTACACCAGCTCTGTGAAGAAAGTGTCCCTCCGAAGGTATAGTAAAATAAAAAAACACGATCATCATCATAAAATAGTTAATCTACACCAGCTATGTGAAGAAAGTGTCCCTCCAGAGGTATAGTAAAATAAAAAACACAATCATCATCATAAAATAGTTAATCTACACCAGCTATGTGAAGAAAGTGTCCCTCCGGAGGTACAGTAAAATAAAAAACATGATGATCATCATAAAATAGTTAATCTACACCAGCTATGTGAAGAAAGTGTCCCTCCAGAGGTACAGTAAAATAAAAAAAAACACGATCATCATCATAAAATAGTTAATCTACACCAGCTATGTGAAGAAAGTGTCCCTCCAGAGGTACAGTAAAATAAAAAAACACGATCATCATCATGAAATAGTTAATCTACACCAGCTATATAAAGAAAGTGTCCCGGGGGTATAGTGAGAAAGTGTCCCTCCAGAAGTAATGATTTAATGAAAGATATAACAGTTAATCTACTCTCGCTATGTGAAAAAAGATACATATAACAGTTAATCTACACCCAGCCATGTGAGGTTAATATCTATTCTTATATTATTCAATGTTGCAATCTGCCACCCAACCCCAATCCCCCTCCCCAAGTACATCTCAAAAAAGTTTCCCTCTGGGGGTATAGTAAAATAAAAGATATAGCAGTTAATCAACACCCAGCTATGTAAGGGTACTATCCTTATTTTATTCAATGTTCAACGGAACGTAAAACAATCAATCAAAACCTGTCTTTGTTGCATCATCTCTCTTTATCAGTCTCTTCCCTGTCTTTATGTTGTTACCTGTCTTTGTTGCATCATCTCTCTTTATCAGTCTCTCCCCTGTCTTTATGTTGTTACCTGTCTTTGTTGCATCATCTCTCTTTATCAGTCTCTCCCCTGTCTTTATGTTGTTACCTGTCTTTGTTGCATCATCTCTCTTTATCAGTCTCTCCCCTGTCTTTATGTTGTTACCTGTTGTTTGTTTTGAAGGAGGAACACATAAAGAAAGTAACCAAGGATTTCTGTGACTGGGTGGCAGAAAGCCTGGGAGGGGACCAGAACAAGTTTGAGGAGTCCACCATTATGAGCCTGTTTGCCAGCGGGTATGAGACCAAGCCTGCCCTGTCGGTCCCTATCCATGTCGTAGAACTCACTAACGTTCCCCAGGAGTTACGTCAGCAGGCTACTGTATCTAACCAACAGACAAATAAAAACATACCACCCCCAGAAAAAGCATCCACAAACTGGGTAAGAAATGACATCTTTATATCAGAGCAAAATCCATTATTAGATAAAAATGAGTGTAAGAAGAGATTTATGAAAGAGTGTCAGTTAGAAATGGTTGATCATCTGTTGTTAAATGCTTACATACAGACACCCAATAGTGTTCACAGCTTAGTATTTAAAGTCACTAGTCAACAGGATCAATGACCAGGTAGAGTTACCAGTCCTGTACCAGATTTATCTGTCCTACTCGTGATATGAAGTGAATAGTAATGGGAGTAAAGTATGAGTCTTTCGTTAATACAATTTGTTAAAGTAATAAATTTTGATAAAAAGTCAAAGTTATTTGGTAAATAGATTTTGACTACAAACTTTATTGAAAAAAAATGGAAGCAATTCATATGTAGGTACATGTATATGCTTGTAAATGCAGAAACAATTCAAAATGTTTTACAACTTTGTTTGTACACATTAATTGTCCAAAGTGCTTTCCAAATATCTAGTGCTCTAAGTACATTGTATTTACATAACATGTTTATCAAATGTTTACCAATGAATAAAAAAGGTGATTCAATTTGCATATTAAATTTACAATTTAGAAATACTCTAGTCAGTATGAGCCAAGCTGGGTGAAGTTCAAATATGGGGCATGGTACCTGGATCCCACATCATGGAGCAAGAGGCGGGATGATGAACTGTTAGAAAACCCCAAGGACATCAAAGACAAAGAAATGTCGGAGGCAAAGAAGAAAAGTAAAGAGTTGGTAAGAACCTGACTGTCATTCAAAATCAACAATACATTGCTATGGTGATGTTACTGTAAATAAATGTATAGCTGTTGTACTCATTTTATTTTTCTAATTAGGCTTTATGCGTCTCCTAATATTTTTATAGAATCATGTGATAGCCCAGTCACAGGGTGCTATATTTTATGTTTCCTCTATGATTGTTTTAGAATCACGTGATAGCCCAGTCACAGGTTGCTTTATTTTATGTTTCCTCTATGATTGTTTTAGAATCATGTGATAGCCCAGTGACAGGGTGCTAAGCTGTTCATGGACTGGGTAAACGATCCTAAGCGACAAATTGATCCCAAGAGCGAGCATTCTAAACCCGAGGTAAGTCATTAACACAGCACTCTTACACTCACACACTCATAAACTCGTTCACTCACACATTCCTACACTCATAAACTTGTACACTCATATTCATAAACTTGTACACTCATATTCATAAACTTGTACACTCATAAACTTGTACACTCATATTCATAAACTTGTACACTCATATTCATAAACTTGTACATTCATACATATGTACATTCATAAACTTGTACACGTATATTCATAAACTCATACGCACATAAACTTGTACACTCATACTCTCACACACATACAGATGGCAAGACTAGCCCTGACACAGCACTCATACACATGTACACTCATAAACTTGTACACTCATACAGATGAAACAGGTAGAGGAAAAGTAGCCCTTAATCTTAAGTCAGATGTTTAAACACCAGACGGAGTTCAGATCGTGGTTCCCTCAGTCTCTAGTGAGGTGTTCTGTTCAGTCTCTATTGAGGTTCTGTTCAGTCCCTAATGAGGTGTTCTGTTCAGTCTCTAGTGAGATGTTCTGTTCAGTCTCTATTGAGGTTCTGTTCAGTCCCTAATGAGGTGTTTTGTTCAGTCTCTAGTGAGGTGTTCTGTTCAGGCTCTAGTGAGGTGTTCTGTTCAATCTCTAGTCCGGTGTTCTGTTCAGTCTCTAGTGAGGTGTTCTGTTCAGTCTGTAGTGAGGTGTTCTGTTCAATCTGTAGTGAGGTGTTCTGTTCAGGCTCTAGTGAGGTGTTCTGTTCAGTCTGTAGTGAGGTGTTCTGTTCAGTCTGTAGTGAGGTGTTCTGTAGTGAGGTGTTCTGTTCAGTCTCTAGTGAGGTGTTTTGTTCAGGATCTAGTGAGGTGTTCTGTTCAGTCTCTAGTGAGGTGTTCTGTTCAGTCTCTAGTGAGGTGTTCTGTTCAGTCTCTAGTGAGGTGTTCTGTTCAGGCTCTAGTCCGGTGTTCTGTTCAGTCTCTAGTCCGGTGTTCTGTTCAGTCTCTAGTCCGGTGTTCTGTTCAGTCTCTATTGAGGTGTTCTGTTCAGTCCCTAGTGAGGTGTTCTGTTCAGGATCTAGTGAAGTGTTCTGTTCAGTCTCTAGTGAGGTGTTCTGTTCAGTCTCTAGTGAGGTGTTCTGTTCAGTCTCTAGTGGTGTTCTGTTCAGTCTCTAGTGAGGTGTTCTGTTCAGTCTCTATTGAGGTGTTCTGTTCAGTCTCTAGTCCAGTGTTCTGTTCAGTCTCTAGTGAGGTGTTCTGTTCAGGCTCTAGTCCGGTGTTCTGTTCAATCTCTAGTGAGGTGTTCTGTTCAGTCTCTGTTGAGGTGTTCTATTAAGTCTCTATTGAGGTGTTCTGTTCAGTCTCTAGTGAGGTGTTCTGTTCAGTCTCTAGTGAGGTGTTCTGTTCAGTCTCTATTGAGGTGTTCTGTTCAGTCTCTAGTCCAGTGTTCTGTTCAGTCTCTAGTGAGGTGTTCTGTTCAGTCTCTAGTGAGGTGTTCTGTTCAGTCTCTAGTGAGGTGTTCTGTTCAGTCTCTAGTGAGGTGTTCTGTTCAGTCTCTAGTGAGGTGTTCTGTTCAGGCTCTAGTCCGGTGTTCTGTTCAGTCTCTAGTCCGGTGTTCTGTTCAGTCTCTAGTGAGGTGTTCTGTTCAGTCTCTATTGAGGTGTTCTGTTCAGTCTCTAGTGAGGTGTTCTGTTCAGTCTCTAGTGAGGTGTTCTGTTCAGGCTCTAGTCCGGTGTTCTGTTCAATCTCTAGTGAGGTGTTCTGTTCAGTCTCTGTTGAGGTGTTCTATTAAGTCTCTATTGAGGTGTTCTGTTCAGTCTCTAGTGAGGTGTTCTGTTCAGTCTCTAGTGAGGTGTTCTGTTCAGTCTCTATTGAGGTGTTCTGTTCAGTCTCTAGTCCAGTGTTCTGCTCAGTCTCTAGTGAGGTGTTCTGTTCAGTCTCTAGTGAGGTGTTCTGTTCAGTCTCTAGTGAGGTGTTTTGTTCAGTCTCTAGTGAGGTGTTCTGTTCAGTCGCTAGTCCGGTGTTCTGTTCAGTCTCTATTGAGGTGTTCTGTTCAGTCTCTAGTGAGGTGTTCTGTTCAGTCTCTGGTCCGGTGTTCTGTTCAGTCTCTATTGAGGTGATCTGTTCAGTCTCTATTGAGGTGTTCTGATCAGTTTCTATTGAGGTGTTCTGTTCAGTCTCTATTGAGGTGTTCTGTCAGCTGAGTAAATAGGGTGATCAAACATGGAGGAGGCTGTTCTCTTGTTTAACATCCGTCATTGACTACATTTACAGAGAAGATTTTGATATTTCAGCTTGTCGATATCTTACTGATAATTATTGATCTCGTTTGTTACGTTGTTTCAGTTTCTGGATGAGGTGGCTAAAATTCAGGAACAAGCGGTGATAGATGAACAGAAACGGCTGAAGGCGGAGCAAGACGCCAAACAGAGAAAGCTTTACACCAGAAAAAGGACAGAGACGGAACAGTCCGTGGCCTGCGTGCGTTCAGGTGTGACGGAGGGGATTGTGAGGACCACTGCGGACACCAGGATGTATCTCGGACTAACACATGTACTATTTAGGCTATGCGTGTTAAACAATTTCCATATCATTATGGAATTGAAACTAGAAAAAAATACACCATGCTTTTGAATATTATTCATTTGTTTTATGTATTGTTGAAATATAAACACTGAACTGTTTTAGTTTTTATTGATTTTTTAAAACTTTAAGGGATTGAATGCTTTTTCCGGACCTTAACTGTATAATTACTGGTAGTTTGCCTTACAATGGCATAAATTGCATATCAGCAAAAGTTTTAAGTTGATGAATTCTGAAAAGTTTCTACGGGAATACAATCAATGATGTTGCAGCCTTCACTGTTACCTGTTGATCTACATTTGGATTTATTTATTACAAACACACACCTTCTGAAGGTTTTCACCAAAAACTTGAATTTGTTAAGTACTTTTCACTCTCCTACAAGAGGTATAAGTAATTGATTTCCTTAAGCGTGATATCTGAAGATTGATGTCATGGAGATATCAAAATCACTCCTTATCATGTCTAACCCTGAATTATTAATCGTATATTTCCTTCAACACGTAGCTCCTTAAAACTTCATGAAGAACTTAATAGTTAATTATACCTTCCATCAAAATATACAAGCAGCTGATTCCCTGAAGCGTGATATCTGAAAATTGATGGCATACTAAGATATTTGAATCACACAGTGTCGTGTGCACAACATGAATTCGTACATGCTTCAGACCTTGAATAAGAATTTTACCTATACCAAATCACTTGATACACCACCAGTCCAAGCTTCATGGATGGGTACATGTAACCCTGCCAATAATTATGAATGATTGGAAGTAAGCAAGGAAAATATATCAAGCACTCTGAACACCATGTTTCCACATGTTTCACAGATAAAAAACTAACCACTTGCTTCAAATGCCTAAAACTTAAACTAGGCACATCTGAGTCGAAACGTCGGTTGAAGCATAAACCGTCACCGACTCCGGCATTTACACGTTTTCCAGAATCAAAACATGAATGCTTGCGAAGAGAAGTCGATGAAGGCTATGCCTCTCGACTTCTCTAAAGAGAATATCAACCCCACCTGCTCAAACATCTGATTCTGTCCAAATTGCAAAATCTTCCATACAAAAACGTAAAGCCAAACATAGATATTTTTTTTAATTTTAGACTGACCTAAGGGTCAGAAGCTACAAGTTTAGCGTCAAAATAGAATGGGGTGCATAGTCTTATGAGATTAGCATTTTTATACTGTTGCGCACCGAACTTCAAAGAAAATTATTTATTAAAATTGCTTTGTCCATATCAATGGTGACCGACCGCATTGTTTATGAAATATTCGAACTAAAATCAAACACATCAAAATCAAAATCTTGTAATCAACGTGTTTGGCCGCAAAAACAAACAATTGATGTATTCATATATACATTATACACAATAATACGGCCAATTTAATTACCGGTCGGTTCTCTGGTTAAGAATTGACATTAATCAATAATGTGGAGATGATATCACGATAATGAATAACACTGACAACAAAACCTTTGACCTTGTGACCTTATCATTGACCTTTGATCTGATTCCACTTTGTTGTAATCCAGGGGCATCAGCGTTTCACAAACACATCTGGATTTTGGGAAAGGCTATAAGCCCGTGAACTGATCCGACCGGAAACTCTGTGCACTCAAACACACACAAATTGCATACGTCATACCTTCTACTTTCGTTTTCCTATATATGATGCTGTACTCTGTTCACGGGCCTGATTCTAACACGAATTAAAATGTGATTCAGTTTCCGGGCCTGACTTTAATACTAATTAGGATAAGATTCAGTTCACGGGCCTCTAATTAGGATATGATCCAGTTCACGGGCCTGACTCTAACACTAATTAGGATGTGATTGAGTTCACGGGATTGCTTCTAACACTAATTAGGATGTGATTCAGTTCACAGGCTTGACTCTAACACTAATTAGGATGTGATTGAGTTCACGGGCCTGATTCTAACACTAATTAGGATGTGATCCAGTTCACGGACCCGATTCTAACACTAATTAGGATGTGATTGAGTACACGAACCTGATTCTAACACTAATTAGGATATGATCCAGTTCACGGACCTGATTCTAACACTAATTAAGATGTGATTCAGTTCACTGGCCTCTAATTAGGATATGACCCAGTTCACGGGGTTGACTCTAACACTAATTAGGATGTGACCCAGTTCACGGACCCAATTCTAACACTAATTAGGATGTGATTGAGTACACGGGCCTGATTCTAACACTAATTAGGATATGATCCAGTTCACGGACCTGATTCTAACACTAATTAAGATGTGATTCAGTTCACGGGCCTCTAATTAGGATGTGATTGAGTTCACGGGCCTCATTCTAACACTAATTAGGATGTGATTGAGTTCACGGGCCTCATTCTAACACTAATTAGGATGTGATTCAGTGCACTGGTCTCTAATTAGGATATGATCCAGTTCACGGGCCTGACTCTAACACTAATTAGGATGTGATTGAGTTCACGGGCCTCATTCTAACACTAATTAGAATATGATTCAGTTCACGGACCTGATTCTAACACTAATTAAGATGTGATTCAGTTCACGGGCCTCTTATTAGGATGTGATCCAGTTCACGGGCCTGACTCTAACACTAATTAGGATGTGACCCAGTTCACGGACCCAATTCTAACACTAATTAGGATGTGATTGAGTTCACGGGCCTCATTCTAACACTAACTAGGATATGATCCAGTTCACGGGCCTGATTCTAACACTGATTAAGATGTGATTCAGTTCACGGGCCTCTAATTAGGATGTGATCCAGTTCACGGGCCTGACTCTAACACTAATTAGGATGTGACCCAGTTCACGGACCCAATTCTAACACTAATTAGGATGTGATTGAGTTCACGGGCCTGATTCTAACACTAACTAGGATATGATCCAGTTCACGGGCCTGATTCTAACACTGATTAAGATGTGATTCAGTTCACGGGCCTCTAATTAGGATGTGATCCAGTTCACGGGCCTGACTCTAACACTAATTAGGATGTGATCCAGTTCACGGGCCCGACTCTAACACTAATTAGGATGTGATTGAGTTCACAGGCCTTATTCTAACACTAATTAGGATATGATCATGTTCAAGGACCTCATTCTACCACTAATTAAGATGTGATTCAGTTACCAGGTCTCTAATTAGGATATGATCCAGTTCACGGGCCTGTCTCTAACACTAATTAAGATGTGATTGAGTTCACGGGCCTGATTCTAACACTAATTAGGATATGATCCAGTTCACGGGCCTAATTTTAACACTAATTAAGATGTGATTCAGTTCACGGGCCTTTAATTAGGATATGATTCAGTTCACGGGCCTGACTCTAACACTAATTAGGATGTGATTGAGTTCACGGGCCTGATTCTAACACTAATTAGGATATGATCCAGTTCACGGGCCTAATTCTAACACTGATTAAGATGTGATTCAGTTCACGGGCCTCTAATTAGGATATGATCCAGTTCACGGGCCTGACTCTAACACTAATTAGCATGTGATCCAGTTCACGGGCCCGACTCTAACACTAATTAGGATGTGATTGAGTTCACGGGCCTTATTCTAACACTAATTAGGATATGATCATGTTCTCGACCTCATTCTACCACTAATTAAGATGTGATTCAGTTACCAGGTCTCTAATTAGGATATGATCCAGTTCACGGGCCTGACTCTAACACTAATTAGCATGTGATTGAGTTCACGGGCCTGATTCTAACACTGATTAAGATGTGATTCAGTTCACGGGCCTCTAATTAGGATATGATCCAGTTCACGGGCCTGACTCTAACACTAATTAGGATGTGATTGACTTCACGGGCCTGATTCTAACACTAATTAGGATATGATCCAGTTCACGGGCCTAATTCTAACACTAATTAAGATGTGATTCAGTTCACGGGCCTCTAATTAGGATATGATTCAGTTCACGGGCCTGACTCTAACACTAATTAGGATGTGATTGAGTTCACGGACCTGATTCTAACACTAACTAGGATATGATCCAGTTCACGGGCCTAATTCTAACACTGATTAAGATGTGATTCAGTTCACGGGCCTCTAATTAGGATATGATCCAGTTCACGGGCCTGACTCTAACACTAATTAGGATGTGATCCAGTTCACGGGCCCGACTCTAACACTAATTAGGATGTGATTGAGTTCACGGGCCTTATTCTAACACTAATTAGGATATGATCATGTTCACGGACCTCATTCTACCACTAATTAAGATGTGATTCAGTTACCAGGTCTCTAATTAGGATACGATCCAGTTCACGGGCCTGACTCTAACACTAATTAGCATGTGATTGAGTTCACGGGCCTGATTCTAACACTGATTAAGATGTGATCCAGTTCACGGGCCTCTAATTAGGATATGATCCAGTTCACGGGCCTGACTCTAACACTAATTAGGATGTGATTGAGTTCACGGGCCTGATTCTAACACTAATTGGGATATGATCGAGTTCACGGGCCTAATTCTAACACTAATTAAGATGTGATTCAGTTCACGGGCCTCTAATTAGGATATGATTCAGTTCACGGGCCTGACTCTAACACTAATTAGGATGTGATTGAGTTCACGGGCCTGATTCTAACCTAACTAGGATATGATCCAGTTCACGGGCCTGATTCTAACACTGATTAAGATGTGATTCAGTTCACGGGCCTCTAATTAGGATGTGATCCAGTTCACGGGCCTGACTCTAACACTAATTAGGATGTGATCCAGTTCACGGGCCCGACTCTAACACTAATTAGGATGTGATTGAGTTCACGGGCCTTATTCTAACACTAATTAGGATATGATCATGTTCAAGGACCTCATTCTACCACTAATTAAGATGTGATTCAGTTACCAGGTCTCTAATTAGGATATGATCCAGTTCACGGGCCTGTCTCTAACACTAATTAAGATGTGATTGAGTTCACGGGCCTGATTCTAACACTAATTAGGATATGATCCAGTTCACGGGCCTAATTTTAACACTAATTAAGATGTGATTCAGTTCACGGGCCTCTAATTAGGATATGATTCAGTTCACGGGCCTGACTCTAACACTAATTAGGATGTGATTGAGTTCACGGGCCTGATTCTAACACTAATTAGGATATGATCCAGTTCACGGGCCTAATTCTAACACTGATTAAGATGTGATTCAGTTCACGGGCCTCTAATTAGGATATGATCCAGTTCACGGGCCTGACTCTAACACTAATTAGCATGTGATTGAGTTCACGGGCCTGATTCTAACACTGATTAAGATGTGATTCAGTTCACGGGCCTCTAATTAGGATATGATCCAGTTCACGGGCCTGACTCTAATAGTAATTAGGATGTGTTTGAGTTCACGGGCCTGATTCTAACACTAATTGGGATATGATCCAGTTCACGGGCCTAATTCTAACACTAATTAAGATGTGATTCAGTTCACGGGCCTCTAATTAGGATATGATCCAGTTCACGGGCCTGACTCTAACACTAATTAGGATGTGATTGAGTTCACGGGCCTGATTCTAACACTAACTAGGATATGATCCAGTTCACGGGCCTAATTCTAACACTGATTAAGATGTGATTCAGTTCACGGGCCTCTAATTAGGATATGATCCAGTTCACGGGCCTGACTCTAACACTAATTAGGATGTGATCCAGTTCACGGGCCCGACTCTAACACTAATTAGGATGTGATTGAGTTCACGGGCCTTATTCTAACACTAATTAGGATATGATCATGTTCACGACCTCATTCTACCACTAATTAAGATGTGATTCAGTTACCAGGTCTCTAATTAGGATATGATCCAGTTCACGGGCCTGACTCTAACACTAATTAGCATGTGATTGAGTTCACGGGCCTGATTCTAACACTGATTAAGATGTGATTCAGTTCACGGGCCTCTAATTAGGATATGATCCAGTTCACGGGCCTGACTCTAACACTAATTAGGATGTGATTGACTTCACGGGCCTGATTCTAACACTAATTAGGATATGATCCAGTTCACGGGCCTAATTCTAACACTAATTAAGATGTGATTCAGTTCACGGGCCTCTAATTAGGATATGATTCAGTTCACGGGCCTGACTCTAACACTAATTAGGATGTGATTGAGGTCACGGGCCTGATTCTAACACTAACTAGGATATGATCCAGTTCACGGGCCTAATTCTAACACTGATTAAGATGTGATTCAGTTCACGGGCCTCTAATTAGGATATGATCCAGTTCAGGGGCCTGACTCTAACACTAATTAGGATGTGATCCAGTTCACGGGCCCGACTCTAACACTAATTAGGATGTGATTGAGTTCACGGGCCTTATTCTAACACTAATTAGATATGATCATGTTCACGGACCTCATTCTACCACTAATTAAGATGTGATTCAGTTACCAGGTCTCTAATTAGGATATGATCCAGTTCACGGGCCTGACTCTAACACTAATTAGCATGTGATTGAGTTCACGGGCCTGATTCTAACACTGATTAAGATGTGATCCAGTTCACGGGCCTCTAATTAGGATATGATCCAGTTCACGGGCCTGACTCTAACACTAATTAGGATGTGATTGAGTTCACGGGCCTGATTCTAACACTAATTGGGATATGATCCAGTTCACGGGCCTAATTCTAACACTAATTAAGATGTGATTCAGTTCATGGGCCTCTAATTAGGATATGATTCAGTTCACGGGCCTGACTCTAACACTAATTAGGATGTGATTGAGTTCACGGGCCTGATTCTAACACTAACTAGGATATGATCCAGTTCACGGGCCTGATTCTAACACTGATTAAGATGTGATTCAGTTCACGGGCCTCTTATTAGGATGTGATCCAGTTCACGGGCCTGACTCTAACACTAATTAGGATGTGACCCAGTTCACGGACTCAGTTCTAACACTAATTAGGATGTGATTGAGTTCACGGGCCTGATTCTAACACTAACTAGGATATGATCCAGTTCACGGGCCTGATTCTAACACTGATTAAGATGTGATTCAGTTCACGGGCCTCTAATTAGGATGTGATCCAGTTCACGGGCCTGACTCTAACACTAATTAGGATGTGATTGAGTTCACGGGCCTCATTCTAACACTAATTAGAATATGATTCAGTTCACGGACCTGATTCTAACACTAATTAAGATGTGATTCAGTTCACGGGCCTCTTATTAGGATGTGATCCAGTTCACGGGCCAGACTCTAACACTAATTAGGATGTGACCCAGTTCACGGACCCAATTCTAACACTAATTAGGATGTGATTGAGTTCACGGGCCTGATTCTAACACTAATTAGGATATGATCCAGTTCACGGGCCTGATTCTAACACTAATTAGGATATGATCCAGCTCACGGGCCTCTAATTAGGATATGATTCAGTTCACGGGCCTGACTCTAACACTAATTAGGATGTGATTGAGTTCACGGGCCTGATTCTAACACTAACTAGGATATGATCCAGTTCACGGGCCTGATTCTAACACTGATTAAGATGTGATTCAGTTCACGGGCCTCTTATTAGGATGTGATCCAGTTCACGGGCCTGACTCTAACACTAATTAGGATGTGACCCAGTTCACGGACTCAGTTCTAACACTAATTAGGATGTGATTGAGTTCACGGGCCTGATTCTAACACTAACTAGGATATGATCCAGTTCACGGGCCTGATTCTAACACTGATTAAGATGTGATTCAGTTCACGGGCCTCTAATTAGGATGTGATCCAGTTCACGGGCCTGACTCTAACACTAATTAGGATGTGATTGAGTTCACGGGCCTCATTCTAACACTAATTAGAATATGATTCAGTTCACGGACCTGATTCTAACACTAATTAAGATGTGATTCAGTTCACGGGCCTCTTATTAGGATGTGATCCAGTTCACGGGCCAGACTCTAACACTAATTAGGATGTGACCCAGTTCACGGACCCAATTCTAACACTAATTAGGATGTGATTGAGTTCACGGGCCTGATTCTAACACTAATTAGGATATGATCCAGTTCACGGGCCTGATTCTAACACTAATTAGGATATGATCCAGCTCACGGGCCTGATTCTAACACTAAATAAAATGTGATTGAGTTCACGGGCCTAACTCTAACGCTAATTAGGATATGATCCAGTTCACGTGCATCTAATCCAATCCTTGTAAACCCTAACCCAGTCCTTGTAGAGCATAGATTAGTCCCTGTAGAGCATAACCTAGTCCCTGTAGAGCATAACCTAGTCCCTGTAAAGTATAACCTAGTCCCTGTAGAGTATAACCTAGTCCCTATAGAGTATAACCTAGTCCCTGTAGAGCATAACCTAGTCCCTGTAAAGTATAACCTAGTCCCTGTAGAGCATAACCTAGTCTCTGTAGAGCATAACCTAGTCCCTGTAAAGTATAACCTAGTCCCTGTAGAGCATAACCTAGTCCCTGTAAAGTATAATCTAGTCCCTGTAGAGCATAACCTAGTCCCTGTAGAGCATAACCTAGTCCCTGTAAAGTATAACCTAGTCCCTGTAAAGTATAACCTAGTCTCTGTAGAACATAACCTAGTCCCTGTAGAGCATAACCTAGTCCCTGTAAAGTATAACCTAGTCCCTGTAGAGCATAACCTAATCCCTGTAAAGTATAACCTAGTCCCTGTAAAGTATAACCTAGTCCCTGTAGAGTATAACCTAGTCCCTGTAAAGTATAACCTAGTCCCTGTAGAGTATAACCTAGTCCCTGTAGAGCATAACCTAGTCCCTATAGAGCACAACCTAGTCCCTGTAAAGTATAACCTAGTCCCTGTAAAGTATAACCTAGTCCCTGTAAAGTATAACCTAGTCCCTTTAGAGTATAACCTAGTCCCTGTAAAGTATAACCTAATCCCTGTAGAGCATAACCTAGTCCCTGTAGAGCATAACCCAGTCCCTGTAGAGCATAACCTAGTCCCTGTAGAGCATAACCTAGTCCCTGTAGAGTATAACCCAGTCCCTGTAGATCCTAACCTAGTCCCTGTAGAGCCTTACACAGTCTTAACCTATAAAATGCAACTTTGTCTCTGTACAACAGTATCGTATTTCACTGATAATAAATTTTCCATACATGTTTATTATTAGTTTAATCATCAGGCAGAATTGAATAGTCTCGTGGGGATTCGGGTTAGAATAGATCCTCAGTACCCCCTTGCTTGTCGTAAGAGGCGATTAAATGGGGCGGTCCTTCGGATGAGACCGCAAAAACAGAGGTCCTGTGTCACAGCAGGTGTGGGACAATAAAGATCCCTCCCTGCTCAATGGCTATAAGCGCTGAGCATAGGCCTAAATTTTACAGCCCTTCACCGGCAGTGGTGACGTCTCAATGTGAGTGAAATATTCTCGAGAGGGACGTTTAACAATATTCAATCAATCAATCACAATTGAATAAATACCCGGTCTCTCTGTGTTATAGACTTTACCAGTCATCTTGAGCTAAATCAACATTTTTGTGCCAGACCCATTTTTGTGTGCATCATAACTCAGTATCCCTATAAATAGTTGAATCTGCAACTACTACATGTAAGAGCTTGACGTATTTGACAGACATTTTTTTCCACAATTTCCTCTGGTACTTAGTCTTGATTTTAATTAAGAAGAAAAAGTTGAACAGATAACAGTTTTATTATCAAGACCTTAGACATACAATGATTACATTATCACATTGTTGTAACCTTTGACATTGAAATATATTTTCCAGATGCATGTACTTATGAAAGAGCTGGCTCGCATTCTACCTCATGCTCCAAGATTGCGTAGCAATAGTAACACATGATGGCTATATTAGACAGATTGATAATGATGGGTAATCAGATCAAACATCCTTAATATAAATCAAATTTACATAATCTGTTAAGAATTGATTATATATTACTGGGTAATTAAGGGGTCTTTCATGAAAAGAAATGAAAAAAAATTTAAGTTTTCATAAAACATATGAAACAACAATTTTATCTTTCTTTCAGTGATTAATTGGTAAACGCATTAAACGTTTCAATGTTCCATGGGAAATACAACATAACTACATGTATTTATTCTATATGTTGAACAAGAGGCCCATGGGCCACATCGCTCACCTGAGCCACCTTGGCTCATATTGAAAGATTTTTCCTGAATAATTGTATGTAAAACTTTGATTCTCTATTGTGGCCCCATACAACCCCTGGAGGCCATGATTTCAATAAACTTGAATCTGTACTATGTCAAGAAGCTTTCATGTACATTTTAGCTCTTCTGGCCCAGTGGTTCTTGATAAAAAAAATTAAATGACCCACCCTATTTTTGTGGTCATCTCCCCTTTGAAGAGGGCATGGCCCTTCATTTGAACAAACTCGAAAGCCCTTTACCCAAGGATACTTTTGGCTAAGTTTGGTTATTATTGGCCCATTGCTTCTGGAGAAAATATAAAATGTTTAATCACGGACAGACAATGAACAACAGGCGATCAGAAAAGCTCACTTGAGCTTTCAGCTCAGGTGAGCTAAAAAGTATTTACGTATGGAATAATTTTCTTCATATGTGTCTTTTTTCATCCAATGCTATTTCTCCCCACTTTTAAATTAACGTTCAGATTTAAAATACATCAGAGTTTCCTGTAAATATGCATATCGATATGTGATATATGTCCTTATCAACTACAGAGTTTCATAATACTGCCTTGCCTTGCACGTGAGTTAAAACAGTATACCCTTTACAAGTCGTTGCCTGCAGTATATAATAACCTCTCTAGGATAAGAATGAGTTGAATTAAACAATGCTATAATTCTAATATACAAATGATCCATGTGTACATGTATACTCTCCAAAGAAAACAATTTAAACAATGTTAATGTTGCTGAAGAAAATTTACCACAAAGCAAAAGAAATGCAAAAGTTTGGCATCGGATCAAGTGCCTTTGACCTTGTTGACAATATACAATTACAAACAAAAGAAATAATAATAATTTATTCGTTTTGTGAGTGCACACTCAGTGGAGGTCAGTGGAGGTGCATCTTCTGTTGGCCTCCTCATATGCCATTCCTGTTTTGGAACAAATGAGAACAACGGCCTCTTTTAGCATCACTAGGGGCAGGTAGTGAGCTGCCATTCTGGATAGCAAACAAAATTCTATGAAAATTTAAACTTTAAATATTGTGCAATCATAATAAACTATACTGTCTTTAAAAAATTTAAAGGTTGAAAAAGCATAACATACATAAATATACTATATTAAATTAGTTTTTATTGTTTCAAGGATGATATGTTTAAGTTCTAGATATGAATTACTGGTAAGTAGCCTTACAGTGGATAATTTAGAATTTTTTTTACTGAGGTCTTCATTTTGCAAGCCTTGCAGTGTTCTGTATTTGGTAAAATCTAAAATAGATATTGAAAAAATATTATATTCAAAACATGATGAAATCATGAACTCTTTGGGAATAATTTATGATTCAATTGCAACTACATGTAGGATCGTCTATGAAATAGACATGAATGCCCTTTCTTGCAGAGTGGTGAGAAATCAACACACAGAACAATAGATGGAAGGAAGGACATAATTTAGATAATTATAACAAACATTATACAACCTAGCCATATACATGCTTGGATATGAAAAGTATCAATATTAAATGGGAGTATCTCTACCCATGACGAACCCTGCTGCACATCATTCTGTCCCTGAGTATATTTAGAACGTGTCCCAATTCCTAAAAATAAAAGTCGGATTAGAAAGCTTTAATATGTTATGTGATGCACTACTTGTGTAAAAATTGAGCAAACATGTTCATTCAACTTCATAAAGATGTGTATTTTGGATCCATACCCAAAATATATATTGACTAATTCCTATCATATCAAAGTAATCAAAATGTGAGCTGCTGATTCTTTAGAAAATTACTTTCTTACCAATATATCAATATACTTTCCCCAAAGCAGTAAAGTTTAATATATTTATTGAACGGATTTTTTTTATAAACTGGTGGTGTCTTTCATGGTCTTCTTCCTCACTGGAAAAATACTGTTGTCTTGTTCATACATGGTTTTGAAGTGGACATTGTTTTCAGAAGTAAGGATGTAGATGTATATCATGTTTTCCCCACAACCCCTGGCCAATGGATTTTTTTTTTTTTTTTTTTTTTTTTTAGGTTCATACAACATTTATTCACATTATGACAGTCAGGGTTTTAACATCATGCCCTTACAAACCCACCTGACTAGGGGGTACAGGGTATTTTATCTACCATTTACTCACACATCCACTCTAATAGGCATTCATTCAAAGATAGGAAAAAAGGAAGAGAATTAGAAAGGAATGAAATTACTCTGGCTTATCATATGTACACTATACAAAATAATATTAATCTAATAGGTTGTCACAAACTAAAGGTTTTAAATGTATAACAAATGTACTGTTATGACATTGATAATAACTTCCGATGCTATACATAGGCTAATTAATATATACAATTACATATTATATATTCTGGATGATCTAAAATCTATAAATCTTTTAATTTATGAAATGTATTCCATTTCTTCTCAAAAACATCTACATAATCATTTTTACATGCTAACTGCCTTTCTACTTTGTACACATCTGTCCAAGTGGTAATAAAGTTATTTAACAAAGGCGGATTGCCTCTACATTTGCAACCATACACAAAGTACTTTAAATAATAATTAATCAAATTGATCATTTCATTTTCTGAGCTACCCAGCAAAAAGGTTTTTTTTTTTATCAACAACAATATTTACTGGAAAAAAATCCCTAAACCATGACTGCACATTCTTGCAAAATAAAACAACATTTTCACAGTCATACAAAACATGCTCTATTGATTCCCTTTCTTTTACACAAAACGAACATAAATCGTTGTCTATTTTCTTTATTTTGAACAAAAATAAATTTGTGACTAAAATTTTTTGATTTATACGATATTGTAGCCACTGTAATTTTGTATCCTTTGTAATAGTAAAAACATTTTTATTAATTGTATTCCACTCTTCTTGAGAGATATCAAATTGTATATCCCACTTCTTTTGACCTGTAGGTTTTTCTTCACTATGATTAAAAATTTGGTACAGTTTTTTCTTGTTTCTTTTAAAATATATGAAAGGGGCTATATGTATGGGAATAGTAGGTTCTTGAACTTTTATAAACTGGTTTATTCCATTATCTCTCATTGCTTTCTTCAATGCTTGTCTTAAACCAAAAAATTCCAAAAAATGAGATTTTACTTTATACATTTCCATGAATTGATTATAATTCATGATATCTCCATTCTCATCTAACATTGAGTTAACTGTATATACATTATTTTCACACCATTCTTTCAGATATAAAGTTTTTCTATTTACCTTTATGTTTTCATTGTACCATAAAACACTATTAACCATACGTTCAGAAGATTTTTTTTTCTCAAAAAGACATATTAACCATTTCCAGGATTTACTTACATCCCTCCAAAACATATTCTTTCATTTTTCAAGTTTTTGTAAAGCATACACCGGTCCAAATTTAATAACAATGGATTTGAATAATTAGGAGCTAGGATGAACTAAAAATTGTCTACCACACCACATACAAACAAGAGGCCCAAGGGCCACATCGCTCACCTGAGTCACTTTGGCTCATACATATGTATTTAAAGATTTTTCCTATATATTTGTATGCAAAACTTTGATCCCCCATGTGACCCCATCCTACCTCTGGGAGCCATGATTTTCACAAACTGAAATCTGAAATATGTCAGGAAGCTTTCATGTCAATATCAGCTTTTCTGGCTCAGTGGTTCTTGAGAAAAAGATTTTTAAACATTTTCCTTATATATTTGTATGTAAAACTTTGATCCCCTATTGTGGCCCCATCCAACACCCGGGGGCCATGATTTGAACAAACTTGAATCTGCATTATGTCAGAAAGCTTTCATGTAAATATCAGTTTTTCTGGATCAGTGGTTCTTGAGAAGATTTTTAAACATTTTCCTTATATATTTGTATGTAAAACTTTGATCCCCTATTGTGGCCCCATCCAACCCCCAGGGGCCATGATTTTAATAAACTTGAATTTGTACTATGCCAGTAAGCTGTCATGTAAATTTCAGCTTTTCTGGCCAAGTGGCTCTTGATTAGAAGATTTTTGAATGACCCCACTCTATATTTGCATTTTTGTGATTATCTCCCCTTTGAAAGGGACATTACCCTTCTTTTGAACAAACTTGAAAGCCCTTTACTCAAGAATGCTTTGTGGGAAGTTTGGTTGAAATTGGTCCAGCGGTTCTTGAGAAGAAGTCGAAAATGTAAAACGTTTATGATGCCGACGACGACAGACAACGGGCAAATTTTGATCAGAAAAGCTCACTTGAGCCTTTGGCTCAAGTGAGCTAAAAATATAAATGCTCACCATTTACGAATATCACAGTTTATCATTCCTGTCGGTGCATGGAGTAAACTGCCAATCTGCAAGATATTTAATTATCAAATACTTTTATGCTATTCTCTAAACTGAGCACACTAAAACCTGTAATTCATATAATACAACACAAGAGATGTTTCTAAAACACATATGCCCCCAAGTTGCAAAATTGAAAGGGTTATACCCGTGCCTCATTTAATTGATAGTAGTATCACCAATTCAAAATATTGAGCAGACAATACCTTCCTATGTCAAGAGTGGACTGACCATGTGACCTAAGAATCAATAGGGGTCATCTACTCCTTATATATGCTGTACAAGTGTACCAAGTTTGTTGTCAATCAACCAATTAATTCGTAAAATATAGGAAACATCCCCCTTAATGTATTGAATAGTATGAAGGAGAAAGCATGGGCAGGAAGATAGACATGAACTCTGATAAGCCATATAGGAGGAGAAGCGTTCACAAACTATTTTATACCCTACACCCCTCAGATCCACTTTAACTTTAAGGATAGCAATTGGATCCTCCTGTCCCTACAACTTACACATCTACAAATGGCATTGAAGCATTGTACAAATTCTCAAGTCTATCAGATAAGCCATATAGGAGAAGTGTTCACAAGGTATTTTAACATCCTCCACCCCTTTTAGATCCACTATATCTTTTAGGAAAAACTTTGGATCCTCCCATTCCGACAATATGCACATCTACAAATGACAATTAAGCATTGTACAAAGTTTCAAGTCTATCCAATAAGCCATATGGGAGGAGAAGAGTTCATAAGCTATTTTACATCTTCCACCCCTCTTAGATCCACTATAACTCTTAGGAAAACAATTGGATCCTCCCGTCCCAACAATATTCACATCTGTAAATGACAATGAAGCATTGTACAAAGTTTCAAGTCTATCTGATAAGCCATATAGGTGGAGAAGCGTTCACAAGATTTTGTGGCAGAAGGAAGGACGGACAGAAAGTACAAATACAATATGTCTCCCCCTGGAAGAGGGAAGATATAATTATATGAGTGCATGTTTATATACACACAGCACTAAACATAACTTAAAGTAATTTCACCCTCCTATGATGTCATCAGATTTTGCAAAATCAATGATTTATTTAGATTTATGCATGATAGGAACATAAATTTTGTTAGTCTTTTCCGATAGTTATTGTAAAAAAAAACAAAAAACTGTTAAAACAAGAGGTACTGTGAGCAATGCTCACTAAGAATACCCCCCGCTTACCCCAATCTCCTAAAGGGTGTTGGAAATATATAGGTAAAACTTCAATATTATGATCCAAAAGGTATCTAGGAACACAGCATCTCCATGCGATGAAAAAAGCCGTTAAAGAATTTAAATGGAAACCATATTGCTACTTTGATGTCCAGTGCGCGTGACCTTTGACCTTTTGACCCCAAAATCGATAGGGAACATCTTCATCCCATGGGTAGTTCATATATATGATATGGTAACGGTAGGTGGAAAGGATAATGCTTTAGAGCCCGGAAACCATTGCGTCTACAGACGGACGGACAGACGGACGGACGGACAGACAGACGGACAACCCGATTCCAGTATACCCCCCCCCCCCACAACTTGTTGCGGGGGGTATAATAAACTATTTCAAAAGTCTAAGTTATAGATGAATAATCAATGATACGATTTAAATCAAAATAGATGTGTGTAACATTTCACTATAAAGAGTTGTATGAAAATGTGATTTGTGGAAATAAATAATAATGCTATAATTCTAATTAGAGGCCTGTGATCTTAATCACATCCTAATTAGTGTTAGAGTCAGCCCCCTGAACTGGAGCATATCCTAATTAGTGTTAGAATCAGGCCCGTGAACTCAATCACATTTTACTTAGTGTTATAATTAGGCCCGTGAACTCAATCACATTTAATTAGTGTTAGAATCAGGCCCGTGAACTCAATCACATGCTAGTTAGTGTTAGAATCAGGCCCGTGAACTGGATCACATTTTAATTAGTGTTAGAATCAAGCCCGTGAACTGGATCATATCCTGACTAGTTTTAGAATCAGGCCCGTGAACTCAATCACATTTTACTTAGTGTTAGAATTAGGCCCGTGAACTCAATCACATTTAATTAGTGTTAGAATCAGGCCCGTGAAGTCAACCACGTGCTAGTTAGTGTTAGAATCAGGCCCGTGAACTGGATCACATTTTGATTAGTGTTAGAATCAGGCCCGTGAACTGGATCATATCCTAATTAGTGTTAGAAGCAGGCTCGTGAACTCAATCACATGCTAATTAGTGTTAGAATCAGGCCCGTGAACTGGATCACATTTTAATTAATGTTAGAATCAGGCCCGTGAACTGGATCATATCCTAATTAGTGTTAGAAGCAGGCCCGTGAACTCAATCACATGCTAATTAGTATTAGAATCAGGCCCGTGAACTCAATCACATGCTAATTAGTGTTAGAATCAGGCCCGTGAACTCAATCACATTTTACTTAGTGTTAGAATTAGGCCCGTGAACTCAATCACATTTAATTAGTGTTAGAATCAGGCCCTTGAAGTCAACCACGTGCTAGTTAGTGTTAGAATCAGGCCCGTGAACTGGATCACATCTTGATTAGTGTTAGAATCAGGCACGTGAACTGGATCATATCCTAATTAGTGTTAGAAGCAGGCCTGTGAACTCAGTCACATGCTAATTAGTGTTAGAATCAGGCCCGTGAACTCAATCACATGCTAGTTAGTGTTAAAATCAGACCCGTAAACTGGATCACATTTTAATTAGTGTTAGAATCAGGCCCGTGAACTGGATCATATCCTGATTAGTTTTAGAATCAGGCCCGTGAACTCAATCACATTTTCCTTAGTGTTAGAATTAGGCCCGTGAACTCAATCACATTTAATTAGTGTTAGAATCAGGCCCGTGAACTCAATCACATCTTATTTAGTGTTAGAGACAGGCCCGTGAAGTGGACCATATCCTAATTAGAAGCCCATGAACTCAATCACATCCTAATTAGAACCCTGTGAACTCAATCAAATCCTTATTAGTGTTGATTCTGTACCTCCACTTACAAAAATTTTTTAATATGCATCTCGGGTACGAGTTAATACTAGGCCTTTAGTAAAAACGAAAGTAAATTGTATGACGTATGCAATTTGTGTGTGTTTGAGTTCACGGAACTTCCGATTGTATCAGTTCACGGGCTTATAGACCCTGCCCTGGATTTTTAGGTCCTATTGCAACTGGTTGTTTTCCGGCAACGTGTGTCGTACAACGTGCGTTGACAATAACTACTGCTCCAATTCTTTACAAATGGTATGAAGCATTTTTAGGACAAGGGGGACATAAATTGTAAATTTCAGTACTCCTGCACCCCTGGGGCCTCGGGCAGGGCAAATACTGCCAAAAATTGACCAATTTTCAAAAGTCTTTTCTACAACCATACATGTGCAAGAAAAACTAAATACATAGTGTTGTAAGGCCTTTACCAAAATTGTAAATTTCATGATCCATGGGGTAGAGTTTCTGAGACCAGCGTGGGACCAAAACCTAGTATTGTATAGTATATATATAATATATATGTGTGTGTAAAACATTTAAATAATATGGTCTTAATTGGAGTAGTGATACTTTTAACTAATACTCAGGTGACCGATAAGGCTTGTGGGCTTCTTGTTAATTCATGCATTTATAATTTTGCTTTTAGCCAAGATGAGCTTTTCTGATAAAAATTGTCCTAACATTTTTAACTGTCAACTTTTCACACATTTTTTATTTAATTCAGAACCACTGTGAGTTTGTTACAACTGACTTTGGGCTGCGTTCTCAAACACACACTCTTTAAGACATAAAGCAGTTGGATTTGGTACTGGTGGAGGTTGAAATCATGGTTCTGAAGAATGAGTTATGATGGAAGTGATACAATGATGGGACACTTAACATCATACCAGAATTAAAGAGTCAATATAAAGGTGAGATATGTAACCCAGATGCATTTATCAAATTATGATTTTTATTTATTTTTATTTTGGGGGGGGGGGGGGGGGGCAACTTATATACAATTTTTGTTTGGAACAGGAATGACAAGCAGCACACTTGATAATGAATTCTTTTGAGTATTAATACCCTGAATATGTACAATGTACATTGAAATGTGAAGTTTGTGAATGTGACATGCTTTCAGTGCTATAGAGTTGTTATTACTAATAGATACTTCATTTTGTTTATAAATTTTGTTAAGGTTACATATCTTTGGTATGTACTGTACATGGTAAATGTTTTGGAAATGCTTTGTATACTAGATGCTAATTTATGTATTTGATTAAGTTTGTGTTCAAATTGGTAGATACACATGTAGGTCCAACGGGACAGTTGTTTGATTTAAAATTATTTTTATACTGCCCATTTACATAAAATGAGAATGTATATGTAAATAAATTACTTATATTACAAACTTTAGAAATAGGAAATTATGCTGCATTTTTTTTTATTTCTTTGTAGTACATCTACATACAATTAATTATTCCAATGGGACAAAATTCTAATTTTATCTTCATGACTTGAAGTGAAAATTTTCATTATTGAACATGACTTTCAATTTAAATTTCAAACTATATTTCCCCCTCAAAATTTCTCCATGTGTACATAACACTGTAAGGCTTATTTAAATGTGAATATTTGTAGATTATACAGTGTATGTAGAGTTTGAACCATTGTGAATACATGCACAATTCATTCTTATCAGTCATGCTTATATGCCCATGTATGCATTAATCTTCCCCAGAACACCCCCAATAAAGGCCATTCTGATCCACATTTTTAGAATGGTAGAAATAGTTTATTATTGTATTTTTGTGCTTTGATGTGATATCCTTCTTATTTAAATTTCTCTTTAATTCCAGATTCTTGAATGATCAACTTCCACTGGGGATGAAGGATGAATGAGAAATCTGTAAATGATATTTTGATTCAAATTAAGTTATATTTTATATATAATGAATCAGAAACATGCTTGCTATCCAATCTCGCCTGTATTAAAAATTATGCATGTTGCATAAGCAGTATCTATTGCATTAGATTAGAATAAAACTTTATTATGATATAAAGAATTTTTTAAAAAAATAAAATTAACATGACAGCTGGTTTGATTTGTTTTGTTTTGAGCTCAGGCGAGCTTTTAAAATTCTAATCATCTTTTGCCTGCCGTCTGACTCTGTCCATCAGCTTCTCCAAAAACCACTGGGCTAATTCAATCAAACTTGGTAAAAATCATCCTTGGGTGAAGGGTATTTAAGTTTGTTCCAATAAAGGGTCATGCCCCCTTCAAAGGAGTGTCAGAGATAGTAATGAGAAGGCAAATTAGGGTGGGGTCATTTAACAATCTTTTTTTAAGAACTACAGGACCAGAAAAGTGGAAATTTACATGAAATCTTCCCAACATAGTGCAGGCATATAACATATCAAAGACACACACACACACACACACACACACACACACACAAATATATATAATATATAATATATATATATATATATAAAATATATAATATATATATATAAAAGCACAAAAACCCAACAACACCCTACTTTCTTAAAGTCTCGGATCTGAGAAGATACAAGGCCAGTAAAGAAATTTATAAAAGCACTGAAAAGGCCACGACACTGTTGGTTATTTAAAACTCAAATTTTCGACGCAACCCGCGTCTTTATCAAGAGATATAAATTACATAAACAAATAACACACAAAAACGACAAGTATCGATAAACTACATTGGTGAGAAGAGTGATACACTATTGTACTGAGTGATAAAAATGGTGGTGGTTACGTTGTAAAGCGTGTTTACTGACTATGGTTTAGAGAGTTTGTACCATGGTCGGGTCGGGATGAAAATAAAATTATTCTTGAAAAATTACAAAAATCAGAAAAATTTAGAGGGAAATCTTACAAAACAATGTGATTATGGAATAAAATGGTGGGAAGATAATGATATGGAGTGATTAAGTTCAAAACAATATTAGGTAGTCCGTACCATTGATGATTCGGATATGGTGAACAGCGAAAAATAATGATTGCCAGAAGAACACGATTAAACAACAAACAAAGTCAATCAAAGGACACTGATCTAGCATTAAAATCAACAATCGAATAGGTGAATGGGAGAGAAGTCTAAGGAAAAAGATTCAATAATATTTTTATTTTTCAAGGTAATATATTTTTCAAGGTCAGACAAATTGAAGCCGCATTCTAGAAATTCTGATATCCCAACATAAAGAGTACATGGTACAAACTCTCTAAACCATAGTCAGTAAACACGCTTTACAACGTAACCACCACCATTTTTATCACTCAGTACAATAGTGTATCACTCTTCTCACCAATGTAGTTTATCGATACTTGTCGTTTTTGTGTGTTATTTGTTTATGTAATTTATATCTCTTGATAAAGACGCGGGTTGCGTCGAAAATTTGAGTTTTAAATAACCAACAGTGTCGTGGCCTTTTCAGTGCTTATAGATATATATATATATATATATATATATATATATATATACATGTATACGGAACTATTTTGGCGAGGGCTTTCATATTTTGTATATAGATTCTTTATGGCAAAACCTTTTTATACCTTAGTATATGATCTTGAAATTTGACCTACTTTTAATTAAAATCTTACCTATTCATATATCTCCTGAACTATTTAAGCTTTTGAAGCGGTTGAGAGTTATTCCCCTTTGCAGTATTTTGTAAATCAAGAAATCATTGTATATAATTTAATTAACGTGTTAATTGATTAAAAGAAATTACAAGAATGAATGTTGTATGTATATAAATAAGATGAAAATGAATGTTTGGTTCAGATGAGCAAAGTAAGCTCAAAAATCGGATTCTTGCCTATAGAAAATTATGCTTATTGACGTAAAGATTATTTATGTAGGAAAAAGGCCTGGTGGCTGATGTGAATTAATGTGTTCAACTTGCATGACGACGAATTGTTGTCAGGCTTATTTACAAACTAGAAACCATAGTCGTGAGAGTCAGAACTAGTGTAAGTAGTTATCATAGGTATACTACTGTTTGACAAGTGGCAAGTGATCACAGAGAGCCAAGTTGACTACGGGTCGTGTGGCTATACTAGTGTTTGCATAAGCCAAGTGGCAAGTGCGGGTGACCAAGTGGCAAGTGCGGGTGACCAAGTGGCAAGCTGCCAAGTGGTGTGAGTAAGCCAAGTGGCAAGCTGCCAAGTGGTGTGGGTAGCCAAGAGGCAGCACCTTGATTAAAATAGGCATAAGTGATTTCTCTTTGTTAATTATAGCACTAGGCAAGTGACACAAGCATATCTGTATATTAGAATTTGTTTTACACTAGACAAGTGTCCATTATCTGTATATTTTGCATTCGTTATTATCCTTATAAGACTTGGGCAAACCAAGTACGATCCCATGGAGATCGCTCGGGTCTCGCACGTTACACTTTCATATTTTGTAGATATTTCTTATGGCAAGGTCTTTCATTTCATATCATAATCTATGACCTTGTGACTTTGGTCCTATCCAGAACAGCAAGATCATGCTAGTGATGTTGGTGTTGAGGCATACTAAGTATCTGTTTTGTGTGAATTCATTTTCAGTATGTTGTGATTTTTTTAGGTCAAAATTTTTCATCACAACAGCTGAATAACGGCACGGTGACTTGTGTAAGCGATGCGGCCCACGTGCCTCTTGTTTTTGTTGGGTTTTTTTTTGCATGTGAATAACTACCAAGCAAAGATGTCTGAGAAATAAATTTTGCAATAAAAAAAGGGTAGGAATGAGAAAAATGCAAGCACATGACTGGACCCCCCCCCCCAATTTTTTTTTTTTTTTTAGAATGTACACTATTTGTGTTCTTGTGGGTATTTTTCTTAATGCAGATTCTGAATTGAATACCAAATTTTGGACCCCTAGTATACATGTACACGTAGGTTGTAATTAACATTCCCCCTCCCCAAATAAAAAAACCTTGATCTGTGCACAAGTAGAATTGCGCCTAGGATGTTTGAATTAAAGAGCAGTGGCGGATCCAAAAGGGGGTAGGACCATCGAAGACACTGCAGGCGCGGATCCAGAATTTTTTTCCAGGGGGGGGGGGGGTCGAACTTTATATAATAACAGTAAACTCATTTTTCTTATAAATCATTATATTGTATTTTTTTTTTATTTTTGCAAATTCCAAGGGGGGAGGGGGGAGGGGGGGGGGTCCGGACCCCCCCCTCTAGATCCGCGCATGCACTGGGTCCAGGGCAAAGACCCCTGTAGCTACTGATTTTTAACAAAACAAGACATTTTAAAAACGTTATTGGACCTATTTCTTTGTATAAGAAAAGATCATATTTTGTGATATTTTGAAGAAACATTTTTTTTTTTTGCATTTTCAGTAGGCAACTGTAAAAGAATTTGTCACTAATGTTTAACCAGAAAACCGATGGTGTCTCTAGAGATCTAAAAGTATATATTTGTTATATCATGTATTAGAAAATACTTGAAGAAATAATACATGCCTGCTTGTATGTATTTGGTTTGTTTTTTTTTATTATTATTATTAGTGCAAGTTACGTACATCTCTTGCACTGATAAATGATTGTAAAGGGGGGGGGGGGGGGGGGTGATTATTGATTGTGTCAAGTCTATGTTTGGAAATAACACTTGACGTTAGGGTATTCTCTTTCGAGAAATGTTGACTATTTGAAGTGAAGTGCATATAACGTTGGATCTGTCAAGAACGACATTGAAACAAAAAATTATAACTTTTTAATTTTTCACCAAAGAAAGCAGACGATATATAGAACTTCTCTATCCGCTGGACTGTAAAAATCGGATAATATAGAGCTAATGTATGGAAAGCCGTAGGGTACCCCCACATTATTATTATTTTTCCCTATATAAAATACCAAAATTATAATCTCTTCCAAAAATAAAAATTTCCCCCTATTTGCCGATATTATTATTATATCGCAGCGATAATAATAATCTGTCCCGATTCTCAGATACCAAATTATAATTTCATCCCCAAAATAAAAATATTCTTAATTTATGACATTATTATAATTATAAATACTGCCGCAATAATAATAAAAACTGACCCGATTTAAAGTCACACTTTATCTTTATAAATATAATATTTCCACTACAATAATAATTACTGAACATCGCCAACAATAATTATCTTTTTTTTATTTGAACGCTACAAAATATAATCTGTACTGACAATAATAATTCTGGACCAGCCAAAAAGACAAGATTATTATTTGGACGCTTGAAACAGAAAACGTTTGTCTGACTCGGATTCACAATAATAATCTCCGACTTCAGATTGGCAGATATTATATGAAGCGTGAAGGCAGATATTATTTGAAGCGTGAAGGCAGATATTATTTCATGCGTGACTGTAAGCAAGCGTCTGAGTGATAGGGAAATCACATGATTTAGTGTCGTTATATGATCTGAGTAGAGAGCAGTGCAACTTGAACTTACTGAGCCTTACGATCGATCTATCATCTGATATAATACGTTCATCCATCTGTCAAAAAGGTATGTGTACAGTATATTTTAGTGGGTGATAGAATGTGAATAATACAGTGTGTATTATTATCCATGTAGATCTATAGCATTTTTCTGCCCCCCCCCCTCTTTTTTATCTTGGGCACGATGTATATATTTACACAACCAGCATGCAGTAATTTTTCTTGGCTATTTGCACATTAACCGTCTGTCATTTAACTTTCCTTGACCATTTCCATTACTGTGATTGACTGAATTTGACATAGATAACTTACTAGACATATATCTGTATGTGCGTGTTTTAATAATGAAAGATGAAGGTAACGAACAGTGATCAATCTCATAACTCCTATAAGCAATACAAAATAGAGTGTTGGTCAAACACGGACCCCCGGACACACCAGAGGTGGGATCAGGTGCCTAGGAGGAGTAACCAATTGAATTTGTTTTCATGGATTGAAATTTGTATATATAAAATGCTTGGCGTTTGTTAAAAAAATCATTTATTTTCCATCCACTATCTGAGAAATGTTTGTGTAGATTGCATGATGTGTTTGAAGGCATACAACTTAAGAAATCACTTTTTAAAATTTTTGGAGGCCACATTAGTCCATGATTCTGTATGAAAATCCCACAGATATGCTTGCAGCATGGCAAGGTAGATACGGCTATGCAGGTTTAGGACACGATATGGTGGTACTTTATATAGCCTACAGAAACTAATTTGCAGGACGGTCCTATATATAGCCTACATAAACTAAGCTGTATGGTGTCTTGTACATAGTCAATGTCTATTTACTCACTAATGGACTACTCGTGGCCATTAAGAAAATGTTTGTAAATGTATGGACTTTTAAAATTTGAAACTGTATTATTTGCCTGTATAAGAAGATGCAAGTATTGTGTATGTAATATATTTCTTTGCAGATGTTTTGTATGGAATGTGGTTCGAAGCTTGACGCAAAGTCAAAATTTTGTGCTAATTGTGGTACCAAATGTACCAAGGTACCTTTGGCCTCTGAAGAAACAGATCCTGGTTAGTACTTACTATCATGGTTTTACAGAAAAAGAAACAATAAATTATATAACATCCATCCTTGACAATGAAAGTATTGAACAGAAATTGCAAAAAGAAGGTTTAAGTGTGTTATGAAATGAATTTGCAGGTACTGAAGTTCTCGCATGTGATGTTGAGGAAACTTTGTCCCAAGGTAATAAATGGTAAAATTGACTAGTGAATAATATTTAAAAGGTGTAAGAGAAATTTCACAGAAATCTGAATGGATTAAATGTTCTATTGTTTGATGAATTTGTTTTTGGCATAGAAATAATGGAGAACCAAATTAACATAAACTTATTATTATAAGAGATATTTTTCATTATTTGAAGATATCAATTCAGTTATTGCACTCTTCAATTGAATTGATGCAAGCAATAATTGAATTGATGACAGTGATAATTGAAAGCACTAATTGATGTGTGGCATTGTGTGCATCAATTCAGTGGATGCATGCATCAATGTGAGGGAATTAGTGCATTTGAAGATAGTCGAATAATTTTATGATCTCTTTAATTTAATTGAAGATATCTTTAATTATTTGCAACGCTTTTGTATAAGAAATTAAAGCACACATCAGTTCAAGAGAGCAACAAGTCAGTCATTAAGAGATCATTAATCCAATTGTGGATATGTTGAATTGAAGATATCACTAACCATATAGTTACTCTCATAAAAAGAATTATTGCATGCATCAATTGAATTAATGATATCATAATTCAATTTAAAAGATCAATAATGCAATTATTGCATGCATAAATTAATACGCAACTTCCGAGATATCAGCTCCTCTGTGAAAGAGGTACGTTAAGTGTTCTGTTGAACGCTTGAGTGGGTACAAGATATATACATATACTATAGGTTAGCTATATAAATTCGGTTAAGTAATGAAAGTGTACATTTTGTTTATACCAACTGTTGGTATACATTAAACTGACCATATCAAGAATAATATTTGTTTGAATTAGGCCATTAAATTAAATATGAAAAAAAAAAATTATTTCCTTTTCTGTACAAGTGATATTTTAATCAAAGAAGAAAGTGATTATCGATTTTTGTTTGAACTATTTCATTATTGAAAACCAATAAACTTACTAATAGTGTGTGTCCCTGCAGTTAGGGTGGTTACATGATGTCTGATAATCGGCCTTTAGTGATAAGCATTTGTACCCACCGCGTGTGGACAATAGTATGTTTTGCGTCTCACTGTGCATAAGAGTTCCACAAAGGGAAAGAACTATTGGACAACTCGGAAATTACATATTAAATGCACACTACAAATGAAGAGAGTAATAATTCAATTATTGCTAGGATTAGTTGAATTGATGCGCACATCAATAGAATTATTGCTCTTTTCAATGTAATTGTAGAACACATCAATTAAATTTTTGATATCATCAATTCATTTATTAATAAAGAGAGCAACAATTCATGTATAACACTCATCAGTTCAGCTGAATAATTAATGCTATCAAAATATCATTACCTTCTTTACAGCCATTATCGGCATACAGTGTGCTGTAACTGAAATGTCAGAAATTGATATATATATATATATTTATTTGTTGATAGGTGCAAAAGAAAGCTTAGCAAAATTGAAGGAGAAGTATGGTTTTGGGCATGTTGGAAGAAAATCGAAACTGGGGTCCAAAAAGAGAAATTGTGAAATAAAAGTAAATAGATTTGATTTTCATTCTCTAACACTGTGCATGAGCAAGCCACATGTGTGACTAATTGTTGATATACATGTATTTGTAAATTATCAGTATTTTTCAATACCATTGTAAGAGATTGCGTTATGCAGTGGAATGTCAATATTTCATGCATTAGTTATAGCAAACTACATACATTTCAACATTTGTTTAGGAATTGTTAATCCATGTTATGGATAAAAACAAGAAAGCTCTTAAAAGAGCTTTTCCCTGTGAAGAGGGTTTGACGGGATGTGTGAAGATCTCGACCAGTCCTGGGCAAACTACTCGGGACTGGATGACATCCCTGAGAGAACATTTTAAAGGGAGTATAGAGTTTGTTCCCTATGTGATGGGGAGAAGTGGATTACAACGAATGAATGAGGATGCTACGTTATTGGAACTTGAGAGTATGAAGGTACCAAAGAAACCTTTGAAGGTGTATGCCATGGCCAAGGGAAAAGGTACCTCTCAGAAAGTTCTTTGTTTTTGGTCAAAATTCCATTAAACTCTTTATAATGACAGCATTAAATTTTTGTCAAATAATGGATTGTATCCACAAATACTTAGCAATGTATGGTTATTTGGTAACATGCATATTACTATAATTGGATTTGAAGGTTATAGCATGTACAGTGTTATTAATTTTCAGAGTAATATTTACTGTAAATGTTCAAGATGTTTATATATAAAGCTTTCTCCCTTATGACTTGTGGAATGATAGACTTATGGGTCAGAATGTTCATTTATAATTCCTAGTCAAGAAATAAACAATAAATGAGGCCTCATTTTGTACAGGATATGTTTGCCTTAAATTTGTATGGAATTGTTATCATGACTTTGAAGAAATGTATATTCTGAGAATTAGAAAGACTTGGAAATACTGTGTATCGATAGCAAATGTAGGACATCAAATCATATGTGGATAGTTTTATCTTTTATTAGTTACACTCACACCTACATAATAAAATTAAGTGTTTTAATAATTTTGATACTTTTAGAAAGGCACGAAATAGTAGGAAAATTTAACAGACAGAAAATCCCAAAGGTTTATATTGTTTTGTTTTTTTAAATGAAGTTTTATGTATGAATATTTTTTCCTTTGATTGTTGTTTTATTTCAATTTGGTGATTGACCTGTCTGTCAATCAACCATTTGCTTGTTCAATGGAAAACCACCATTGTCCAATACATATATTATTTTATTTCATACATGTCACTTCAGATATGGATATACCGGTAAAATGAAAACATATAATTCATCTACAAATTTTCGGAGTTCAAAGTTGTTATAAAGTTGTTGAAACTGAAGTATTTTCTTGTCAATTCTGGTGATGACAAATGCAAAAATTATGATATGATTTAATCGTCGCAATCAACGGGTCATTGTTTCATTCTATATCACGAACAATAGAATGAAACATTATATCCTGTGGTTTGCAACGATGGATTTTAATGTGATTTTGTGAAATTCCACTGTTAACAATTTTGAAATGTCATAGATTCTAAAACATTTAGGGAAACTGTGAGTGTTTCATTACTTGATGTTTTTTCCTTCTTTTTTACTTTTTTACTAACAACTTTTATTCACAGATCGAGACAAAAAATTGTCAGGCCAATTGATTTATACAGATACTTTTATTTTCTTCGAAGTCAAATCAAAATGAGAACCATATCTCATGTTACGATCATTTTCCAACAAAATACACTAAATATTCTTGTCAGATGTACAAAACTTTTTAAAACTGAATAAGAATTTAATCGAAGAAAAGATAATTCTGAGGTATATATGGAACTACAAATTGAGGAAGTTAATTTTGATTGGTCATTTACAGGTGTGATATACCTTGAAGATGACAGTAGTAATGTGATTCGTATTAGGCTTATATAAGATCAAAGCTATTATTATTTGTGCTTACAAGCCAAATTGAGAAACACAAACACACCTTGCTTAGGTACATATGTATTAATTCTTGAAGTGAAAATAACTGAACTTTGTGGAAATTTTCTATATTTAGTTTTTTGATGATGACCATGATGACTTGGAGTTACCGAGTTTAAAGGTATCCAAATCTGTAAGTATGCAGTTTCCTTGTAATCACAAAGTTACATGAACATGTATTTGTGGGACTTTCAAATTGTAATTGCATAGTATCATACAAGTCTATGAGTACATGCATTCTAATTATTATTTAATCAAAACCAAATACATATGAATAAAGATGTTAGTTTCAATTGGATCCTTTTAAAATATGTGGTCATTTGGAAAGGTGCAAAATTATTTTTTGTTTGAAACATAAAAAAATATGAATTACATATATGTTTTATTTATTCTATTATTACAATGTTATTTTGAATGCAAGATTTTCTTCTTATGCATTACAGCTGCAGTCCTGTAGAACTGAGACAGAAGAAATGAAGGAATGTTAAGAGATGATGCAAATGTAGGTTAAATTTGATATGCTATTCAATTTTTCAATGCTTCCCTTTAATAGTTATAATCTGCCACTGCTTTACAATCAAAAGATATAATGTTGAATTGATGCCAGTTGTTCCTTTCTGGTAAGTTATGTGTTTGCAACAATTTCACATTGGTACAAATTATTTTTAAAAAAACCTCATATACCGACAGTGCTTGTAATACGCCAGTTTTGAGATAAGAGCTCTCCTGTGTAGGAGGTACATTTAGTAGAACTTTGAGGGCCTAAGTGGGACATAGTGAACCTACTGTCAGTGAGGAAGACAATAAAATGTATTAATAGCGGCTTCTCTTTAAATATATAAATGTTGGAAACACAAAATACTATTGAAAGAAATGTTTTACTAAAGCAGAAACATGAAAACAATGTCATATTTGAAAGTAATATCCAGGATATGATACCTACTACCAATAAAATTACGTGATACAATAAGAATTCCATGTATCTAATTACTCCCTGAATACTTATCACTTACTAATAGTTTGTTTATCATTTGAATTCGGGTGATTAAACAGCGTATGAGAGACTTAATGATTACATTCACTTATGCCGTGATGAATATTCGTCCCACTCCCGCATGTAAACAAGTTGTTTCATGCCTTACTATGTACGAGAGTTCTTCAAAGGGAAATAACTCGAGCGTATCTCGAAACCGGCATATTATTCATAAGCTTTTATGGGTAGCAATGGTCGTAGCTTAAACACCTACAGGGATCAATGAATTTAAATTTAGGTTATTTGAAGTGTCAACTTATTTCTAGATGCCGGGACCATCAGGTTTTGGAAAGAAAAGCGGAAAAAGTGTTGAACAGTAGTGTAAGTAAATCAAAATGAGCTTAGTGTTTTTGAATGTTTTTTCATCAGCAAACCAAACTTTTTAGCTCACCTGAACTGGAGGTTGTTATTGAGCTTTTCTGATCACCTGGTGTCCGTCCGTCATTTGTCTGTCCGTCTGTAAACTTTTCACATTTTAACTTCTTCTCAAGAACCATTGGGCCAATTTTAACCAAAATGGCACAAAGCATCATTGGGTAAAAGGGATTCTGAATTATTCAAATAAAGGCCCAGGGCCCCTTGCAAGGGGGGGGGGGGTAATCCAGAAAAATTAAAATAAGGTTGGGGTCATTGAAAAATCTTTTCAAGAACCACTGGGTCAGAAGAGGTGAAATTTATAGGGAAGCTTCTAGAGGAAATGTCTATTCTAAATTGTTCAAATCATGACCCCCAGGGTAAGGGTGGTGCCACAATAGGGGATCAAAGTTTTACATTGAAATATATAAAGAAAATTTCTTAGAATTGTCTTCTCAAGAACCACTTGGCCAGAAGAGGTGAAACATATGTGGAAGCTTATTGAGAGAATGTAGATTCAGAATTGTTCAAATCATGATTCCCAGGGTAGGGTGGGGTTATAATAGGGGATCAAAATTTTGCATTGAATTACATAAGAAAAAATCTTTAAAAATCTTTTTCTCAAGAACCAGTGGGCCGGAAGAGGTGAAAGTTATGTGAAAGCTTTCTTATGAAGTATAGATTCTAGATTGTTCAAATCACGACCCCAGGGGTTAGGTTGGGGCCACAATAGGGGATGAAGGTTTTGCACTGGAATATATAAGTACAATCTTCTTCTCAAAAACAGTCATATTTATATGGAAGCCTTCTCAGGAAGTGTAGATTATAAATTGTTCAAATTTGTTCAAATCATATGACATCCCCCCCCCCCCACAATATATATTCAAGGTTTTGTAGTGACTCGGATGAGTGTTGTGACCCATGTGCCTCTTGTTTCTTTTGTAATGCAGGAACAAGTTTTAAATTATGTACACTGTAGTACATTTACATATAGATACATGTACATTATACTTTTAAATACACTCTACTACTTATTATAGCCTGTGATTTTTATGAATGTGTTCTATATGTACCTTAATTTTGTCAACACTGACACAGGCAAAGATGACTACAGCTACCAGTACCATGGATGTTACTTCTAATGTCAATTTAGTAAGTTATACTGTATTACAATTCTTAGTTAATTTTTTTATAGGCAGAATGTTTCCATATGAATGTATTTTTGTAGAAGGTAATTTCTATGATTTTCCAGCCAATATCTTTATTACCAAGTCATGAAAAATATACAAAGCATTTTGTACCAAAATATGAAATGTCATTTAAATTGAATTGTACCTGCATGTGCATTCATTTTCAGCCAATGTGTCCATTAAAGAGTTCCTCTGAGAGAGATGATGTGCAGACAGTAAGTTATTTTGGATTTAAACATTCTTTATCAAATGAAATTTTCTTTAGCATGGTTTGACAAATTAATTAGATAGTTTTACATGTTTGAAATGTTAAATTTTAGTCTCGCATGATTAAACGCCCTTTGGAGGAAGACACAGTTGTGCCAGTCAAGGTATGCAATGTTAAATTCTACCACAATTATAATTGTGTCTCCCCTTTATTATGTCTCCCTTTCAAAGGGGAGACATATTGTTTTTGTAATTTTTCTTCTTCTTCTTCTTCAACCAAATTTTGTCCAGGCCCTAACTAGAGAACCCTTTGACTTTTAAGACTTCAAACTTGGAACATAAGGAGATGGTATGGAGGAGGGGTGCCCGCTTCAAAACTTTTGACCTTGACCCACTTATAAAGTCATTTGTATGATCAATGAATTAATACTATTTTCCATAATTTGTTGAGGATTTAAATTCGTTGATTGGGGGGGGGGTGTCCTCAAAAATTGAGCGGCCATGAATTTAATGATTCCACAGTACATGTCTTTTTTTTCTCTATGCAGTCACCAAAAACAGACAAATCAAAGACCTGTAATGAAGATGAATCATGGAGGGTAAGTCATTAGATTGCACATTAATTTTGATAAAAATATTGTATAAAATTACATTTTGTTAACATTTCTTAATCATTGAAATGAAGAAGTTGAATAAGCCATGTACTTGTATATCATATTGAAATTTTAATGCATTAATAAAAGTAAAAATTAAAAAAAATTCAATGAAAACTGAACACGACTCTTAAAAGGCTTGTCCCCATATTTATCTTTGCTCCCCCTTTTCTTCAGCCCCTATTATAAGCCCCTAAATTCTTCATGGTTCCAAGTATTTCAGTGTATGGTTATGACCTGTGTGGACGTACATCTTACATAGCCATTGTTACTCCGTTTCAATAAATTATCAAATGTGTGCGACTATACCACTTCAGGAGAAAAAGTAACAGCAATAGCACAGGTCAATGCAATACAAACAAACACAAAATGCACGTAACATAGCGAAATAAAATGTAAACATTATAGACATAATGTAAGAAATACTACATGTCAGCCAGGAGTTCCAGGTGTGCAATCAGGTAAAACAAATGAGAAAGGTATAATTATATACCCTTGTGGTGATATTGGAGATAGGGAAACTAATATGGCATATAGCTATTTACAAGTCATATTCAGCTTTAAGTTATCATACAATAATGAATATACATGTATAGTTTTTAATGTTCTTTTTCATAACACTTGTAAATTTCAGAATTATGCATTGTGTTAACTAATCTTTGTACATACTGTTTTATTAATTTTTTTCTTTTAGATTTCTGATGATTTTGAGCTTCCTGACATTGAGGTATACCCAACACCTTCAGAAATTACAGATGCCAAGGCTAACTCTGTATGTGAATGACATTGTATATTTTTGTGGATAACTATAAGTATTTACATTTAGTTATAAGCCATCAGATTGCACCCAGTGATTTACTCTTTGTGTAAGACACTATAGGGTTGATGATTTAATGGATGGCTTCCTGTGAAATTATTGTTGAATCTGCACTATCTCAGTTTTTGTGAATTTCATGGGTACCCCTCCTTAAAGAATTATTAAATTTGATCTTTATTTATTTTCATAAAATTAAATCATGAAATTACACACTGAAGAACCTTTTAAAGAAATGGCAATCCAGGAAATTATAATTTCATAAGAATCCTAAGATTCCACTGTATCCTGGACTGTAACAATTGTAATTGACTATATATATATATATATATATATATGTGCGCCATAACAAGTACATTGTACAATGTAAAACTTGTTACACTCTGAAGAGCCGAACTACACGGCAAAAGCGCTAAGTGTAATTAATTAAATGTGGATCATGTGTACTTAGTCATCATTGATGGGACATTGATCATGTATATGTTACCTCTTAATGGGCAGACCATGTGAGGGACATTGTTTGCCATACCCATATTCATCTACCTTGAAATTCTTAACCATATACTTACTTTTCCTGTTTTAAGCTTTCAAAGGAGGACAGAATTGAGGATTCACCAGTAAGTTATCTATGTCTGTATGTGGTATGTTATATAAGTAATATAACTAATAGTGCTTGGGACTTCCAAATCACTTACATTGTAGACATATATATATTTGGTATTCAAGGTATCAGTGTTCAAGATACTGAAGTTCATATGTATTTACAGTGCATTATAAGTTATGAAAAATAAAATCATTTAATTTGCAGAGCCCAATGATCAGGACATTGTATACTGACTTGTACTATGGAAAAGATAACGCGTTCATCATAGTTTAATGAAAATAATTTTCTTTGTCTAAGTCTTGTAGTCTGACTGTCTGTCATTCAGTTTGTGTCAGTGTGTGTAACACTTTAGTTTTCACGCTTTATTTCAGAAAATCATAAGTTGCATGATATGGTTTCTGTATAATAACTTTAGTTCTTTTGCAATGACAATTTATATCATAACTCCTTCTTACTTAAAATGAACCATATTGATAACATTTTTAAATTCTTCTTGATAACTACTAGTCCAATTCTTTTATACTTGGCATGAATCATCTTTGGGACAAGGGGGACATAAATTATAAATTTCAGGACTCCAGCACCCCTGAGGCTCTAGGGGCGGGGCCAAAATTGACCAATTTTCAAAAATCTTCTCTACAACCGCACATGTGTAAGAAAAACTAAATGCCTAGTGATGTAGAGCAGGAAAGCCTCCACCAAAATTGTAAATTTCATTATTCCCGGGGTAGGGGTTTTGAACTCTGGGTGGGGCCAAACTTACTATATAGTGTTTATATGTAAAACACTTAAATAACATCTTCTTTAGTGTTATTGATACTAAATTGGTATTAAATGGATAATTAGAAAGAGCAGGTAAGGATGAAAAAAAAAATTGTATTTTTTTTTAATCTTGTTTTATACTATTGCTGAACATTAGAATTTAGCTTAGATATTCAGAACAGTAAAAAAAAATTTGTAGGTTTCATAGCCCTTTGGAGTAGTGATACTTTTTCACTAGTAATCATGTGACCGATGAGGCCTGTGGGCCTCTTGTTCTGAATTTCCTGAAATAACTTATCAAATATAAGACAATTTTTTCATTTACAGATCATAGACCTGGAGGTAAAAGAGTTCTTTGATGTAAGTACTTGGTACAACAGTGATTATAAATGATCAGTAAATTAAATTATGGGAATGAAGGCCAAAGAAAATGTTCATGTGTTACAACACTGTAAATCCTATGAACTTCATAAAGCAAACTTCTTTACTATATATTCATTTTTAAATTTATGCATATTTTTATGTATTTTCCTGTCCAATCAATATTGAAATAAATATCAAAGTAAAGTTCAACAGAAATCTTAGATACTGTACTTTGTTTTGTGGGGAAAAAAGTGTTGTGTTGTTGTGGCTGTTTTTATTCCATGTGTTTCTTGATTTTACATATTCTAAGAATTCAGATTATTTTCAATTGATAAAAATCTTTTCCAGCTCATGGAAATGAAGATAAAGAGAAGAAAGGTTTGTAAATGCGTGGAGTTTTCTCCATGTTTCATCCATCTCAAACAGTAATATATATAAAAAAGACATAAAAATTACAATTTAATAGGTACATCTTCAGTAACAGAACTTTTATAGAACCAACTTGTGTGTATCTGGATTTCTTAACGTGGTGGACTTTCATGTTGAAAATTGATAGAAAATTGTTTTATATACCTTCTTGAGGTCACCTGGGTCTAATACGCAATTTCCGAGTTGCCCAATAGTTCGTTCCCTTTGTGGAACTCTTACGCACAGTGAGACACAAAACATACTTTCATGCACACGTGGTGGGTACAAATGCTCATCACTGCCTTCATATATTGCCTAAAGGCCGATTATCAGACATGCAACCACACAGACTGCAGGAACACACAATATTAGTAAGTTTATTCAATAATAAAAAAGCTAAAAAAAAAAAAATCGATAATCTCATTTTTCTTTGATTAAAGTATATCACTCTTTCAGTTGAGGAAATAAAAATTATTTCAAATTTTGATTTCATGGCCTAATTCAACAAATATTATTCTTGATATGGTCAGTTTAATGTATACCAACGGCTGATATGAACAAAATTTATGGTTTCATAAATTTTATCCTTATTTACAGTGCTAATCTATAATATATGTGTACATCTTGTACCCACCTAGTGTTCAACAGAATACTAAACGTACCTCCATCACAGAAGAGCTGATATCTTGGAAGTTGCGTATTCTAATGATAATGTGCATGAACAATTGAATAATATTAGCATATTTTTGACAATACACGTGTGAGGTTTATTTGTGCTTTTCATTATAATAACAGTTCATTAAAGCTTCTTAAACTAAGAAGTGCATACATGATTCATGAATCTTATTGATAGTTATGCTTCTCAAAGAGCTAAAGCCATGAAAGTCCAGACAGGCCATGTCACAGACTTTTCTGAATAATTCACAAAATATTGTGCAGTTTTAGTTTTAAAAATTTATGTTGAATTAATTATGTATCAATTGTTTTTGCAGATGGCAGAAGACACTGTCATAGCATTTCCCGATAAGGAGAGAAAAGTTATAACAATAATATACGAAGACCATGGGGGGATGTCCTTTACAAGACCATTCTGTAAAGATGACACTCTGCAGGTAACATTATTCTACTTCCTATTTTATTGTTTCACCCACGTCAAAGACTCAATTTACAAATGTAGTCATTGTAGCTCACCTGAGCTAAAGGCTCAAGTGTGGTTTTCTGATCCAAATTTGTCCGTTGTCTGTCGTTGGCATCGTCATTGTTAACTTTTTACACATTTTCATCTTTTTCTCCAAAACCACTGGGCCAATCTCAACCAAACTTGTTACAGAGTATTCTGGGGTGAAGGATTAAATTTTGTTCAAATGAAGTTTGTTCCTCTTTCGAGGGGAAATAACTGATAATTTTTGAAAATTTTGTGGCATCCTTTAAAAATCTTCTCAAGAACCACTGGGCCAGAAAATATGAAACTTATGAAAGCTTCATAACATACTGTATATTCAAATCATGACCCTCAGGGATAGGGTAGGGCCACAACAGGGGATCAGAGTTTTATATTTGAATATAGAGGAAGTATCTTTAAAAATCTTCTCAAGAAGAGCAAAGTCATCATTAGTCATATTTATACATAAGCATGCTCAGGCATTGTAGATTCAAGTTAATGCTCAAATCATGACCCCCGGGGGAAGAACGGGCCATTATAGAAGATCAATGTTTTAAATTGAAATATATAGTTTTAAAAAAAAAAAAAAATCTTTTTACTGGGTATGCTATATTTAGTCAGAGAAATATGGAAATATCCTTAGTTAGTGTAGATTCAAGTTTGTTCAAGTCATACCCCCCTGGGTGGTAGGTTGGAAACACTAACATGTATACATTTAAACTTTTCAATTCTGAACTGATTTCTGCTTTTCTGTAGCCAAAGTGCTCCGGTGAGTGATGTGGCCCATAGACCTCTTGTTTATTTATTAGTGCCCTGTGCCCATCTTTTTCTCTGTTGTTTGGAGTTTGTTGTGTGTTGTCTGTAAACTTTCCACTTACATTTATTCCTATTCTCCAGAACTATTTGAGTCAATTTCAACCAAACTTGCCAGAAAGCATCCTTGGGTCAAGTTGATAGAAGTTTGTTCAAATGGAGAGCCACACTCTCTTTCAAGGGGAGATAATTAAGACGTTTTGAAAATTTAATGGCATCATTTAAAAATCATCTACTAGGCCAAAAAAGAGAAAACTCATATGAAGGCTTCATTGATTGTGTAAATCAAGTTTGTTTAAATCGTTACAACACCAACCCCCTCCCTCGAAATAGGGTTGGGCCATAATATGCTATCAAATTTTTACATAGGAATTTATCCTCTGTTGAACAGATAGGGAGAAACTGTGATGATGTAGAACTGCAGGGCCATTGTGATTTAGTTGAGCATTACAAATAATTACCAGAGAAGAAATAAGGAAAAAGAGAATAGTAATAATAACAAGAAATGGAGTAAAAACAATATAAAACTATAAAATCTATTCCTGCCTATTTCTAGGAAAAAACAAATGCATAGTTGAAAACATTTAAACCCTCTACCAAAGTCATGAAATTCATGACAAAAAATTTCAGTGCAAATTGAAGAGATGTATTGTATGTTTAGGAAAAGGAAAGTGTCCCCTTAAAATGTGACATCTTTGGCAAAAATTAAGGGCTATTTCACATTCTGGTGATGGTAAAGATTTACATATAGGCCTCTTGTCAGCAATATTTATTATCATATCATATTTTTTATACCCCCCGCAACAAGTTTTGGGGGGGGGGGGTATACTGGAATCGGGTTGTCCGTCAGTCTGTAGACGCAATGGTTTCCGGGCTCTAAAGCCTTATCCTTTCCACTACCGTCACCATATCATACATATGGACTACCCATGGGATGAAGATGTTCCCTATCGATTTTGGGGTCAAAAGGTCAAAGGTCACGCACACTGGACATCGAAGTAGCAATATGGTTCGGTTTGTCATGCCATTTGTTTTTTACACTCAGAAAAGAGGTAGTTTATACCTATTACCAACACCCTTTGGGAGATTGGGGTAAGCGGGGGGTATTCTTAGTGAGCATTGCTCACAGTACCTCTTGTTTTTCTTTCAGAGTATTTTCACATACATTTGTAAAGAAGTGGAGGCTGAAATTCTGCCTCCAGTATTTCATCTGGAATGCATGGCGCCATTAAAATGCCCTACTGCAAACTGCAAACACTGTTGGGAGCTAGACGCTAGCCACAGTTTACCAATTTCATCACTTCCAGATGCACTGATTATAAAGGAAGGGGCAAGTACATATATAACAAGTTTTATCATTCTGAAAGAAATTTGCAACATTACTGATACTTGTATCTGTATTTCTTATCAGGGTAAACTTTTGGAATCATACTTCTATAATTAAAAATTCATTGCAAGTTATAATGAAGACACTTTAAAACATTGTTTTCCTTATGTACATTTATACATTTACATGTAGTATTGTACTGCTGAATATAAGATTGTGCATAACCCAGAAGGCAGCTCTAGAAAAGAATACTTTTTAGATTAACACTGAAATTATCATATTAAAAACATTAACCTTTTTATATATGATTTATTAATATGTACCTTTATATTTAACAATGTTATTGATAATGACACATGTTACATTTCAGAACTTCTTAATGGATGACACCATTACAAACTATGGGAATGTATTACTTTGAAGTTACGAATGCTCATTGCCATCCACTGTCTGTTGTTTTATTCAATTGACACCTTATACTCCACTCATCATGCAGATGGGTCATATTCTGTAGATACATTAATGTTTGCATTTTACTACATGCAATGAACTATTGAACTGATTGAACAAAAAATATTGACATTTACATGTATTGTATGACTAGCAAGATTTGAATTTACATGTATATCTATGTATTCTTTTGTTCATCATTAAATGCATATTGTTCCAATTGCATATTTTAATTATACCAATTATCAATTAATACAGTATGATGTACATTAAAAGAGTTGTACATGTATGTAAAATGCAATGCAAGTCATTGATAAAATTTCTTCTTGCTATTGCTCATAGAGTGGATTATTTTTTCACCTTTAAAACTATGCAGATTTGGTTAATTACTGACATGGTGTAGAAAATAAGCTGAGGACAGTTATTTAAGAAGCACAAGCTTTATTTTGGACTTAATCTTGTGAAGCTAAATTAAGAACTGTATGTTTTGAATGTATAGTCCCCCCCCCACCTAGCTTGCCTAACAAGGATAATATATACTGTAAAATTACATTTTCTTGGGGTCAAATTTTCGAGGTTCAAGGAAAAAAACATTGTTCATGGGTATTTGATTTTGGGTTTGACGAAATGTTATAAAGCAGTTATGTATATTAAATTTTACATTTCATGGTGGACATGAATTCATGGATTCCTAAGTCATACCTCAAAAACAATGATAATTAACCCACACACACCACACACACACACACAAATTGGTGATTTCACAGTAGTTTAGTAAGTTCAAGGAAATTTCTACGTATATCATAGAAATTATAATATTTTGATTATCTACCCCAGTCTTCCTTTCTCCAAATCCATTTTTTACATTAAATAATACACGTTAAACAATATTCAATCAATCACAGACATGATTTTTAGCTCTACTGGTCAGAGGCCAGAAGAGCTCATACCACAGTTAGGTGTCCATTTGTCAGTAAACAATTTTTCAGTATGCTACTCCTCCAAGTTTTAATGATTCAATTTCACTAATAATTGTCTCCCCTTCCAAGAATGGGGACATATTGTTTCAGTGTGAATTCTTCTTCTGCCTCTCGTACAAAGTTTGTCTGGGCCATAACTTTTTTGTCTTTTGACATAAGCCTTTGATATTTAGTATGTGGGTATACCATGATAAGACAGTGTGTCATGACCATTGTTGCTGACCCTTGACCTTTTATTTAAAGATCAAATAGTAGAATTTTTGTGTGGACCATAATT